>NW_027466755.1:17500-30213 GCF_050575085.1 Anarhichas minor
TGTATTCGCGGAGATATGGACCGCGCAAACCGGGAATTTGGTTCAAGGAAACAGAGTATTGGCGCTCGTCTTTCGCTGTGAGACGAATATCGCCAACGCTTTTGAAATACGTGCTGCATCGGCTGTGGGTGTCCGTTTATTCATTTGTCGGTGTCAGTTTATTGGTTATGTCGGTGTCAGTTTATTGGTCTGCCTTATGGGTTGTGAGAGTACGTCTGGGTCGACATTTCGGTATTATTATCCCCGCTGTGCGTTCCATTTCCGGGTTTATGGACCGCGCAATGTGGCCCCTGCGACCTATTCTGACCACATCGTGCCTCGGCTGTGGGTCTCGCATCCAGGATCCACTCGGATAGTTTTGTAGAGGTTGATGTGGTCTACAATTGGGTATAAGTGTCCCGGCTGTGCGTTGTGTATTCGCGGAGCTATGCACCTCGCAAACCGGCGATTTTGTTCAAGGAAACAGAGTATTGGCGCTCGGCTACTGTGACCGGCTTTGCGTACATCGTGCCCCGGCTGTGGGTCTCGGATCCAGGATCCACTCGGATAGGTTTGTAGAGGTGGATGTGGTCTACGATCGGGTATAAGTGTCCCGGCTGTGCGTTGTGTTTTCGCGGAGATATGGACCTCGCAGACCGGCGATATTGTCGCTCGTCTTTCGCTGTGATTTTGTCAGAGTACGAAGATCGGCCGACGCTTTTGAACTACTTGCTGCATCGGCTGTGGTTATCCGTTTATAGGAGTGCATGGATGGCTGGTTAGAGGACGTCAAGGTCTACAATTCGGCGTAAGTACCCCGACTGTGCGTTGTGTTTTGGCGGAGATATTGAGCGCGCAATATGGCTACAGTGACCTATTTTGACCACGTCGTGCATCGGCTGTGAATGCCCGATCCTGGATCCTCCTCCACAGGTCTTTAGAAGTGGACGTGGTCTACTATTCGGCGTAGGGGACGAGTCTGTGCGTTGTGTATTCGCGGGGATATGCACCGCGCAAACCGGCGATTTGGTTTAAGGAGACAGAGTATTGGCGCTCGTCTTTCGCTGTGATTTTGTCAGAGTACGAAGATCGGCCGGCGCTTTTGAACTACTTGCTGCATCGGCTGTGGGTATCCGTTTATTGTTCTGCATGTATGGGTGGTTAGAGGAGGTCGGGGTCTACAATAGGGTATA
The DNA here is from genome assembly GCF_050575085.1 of Anarhichas minor. Lineage (NCBI taxonomy): Eukaryota > Metazoa > Chordata > Actinopteri > Perciformes > Anarhichadidae > Anarhichas > Anarhichas minor. Next base: position 18,673 of record NW_027466755.1, read on the forward strand.
AGTGTCCCGGCTGTGCGTGGTGTTTTGGCGGAGAGATGGAGCGCGCAAAACGGCAACTGCGACCTACTTTGACCGCGTGGTGCCTCGGCTGTGGGTCTCGGATCCAGGATCCACTCGGATAGGTTTGTAGAGGTGGACGTGGTCTACGATTGGGTATAAGTGTCCCGGCTGTGCGTGGTGTTTTCGCGGAGATATCCACCTCGCAAAACGGCGCTTCCGTTTAAGGAAACAGAGTTTTGGCGCTCGTCTTTCGCAGCGCAGCCCAGTAACGTCCCCTACCTTAAGAGAGTCCTCGTTACTCCCGCCGTTTACCCGCGCGATATGGATCCTGGTTCTGGATCTCGCATCCAGGATCCACTCGGATAGGTTTGTAGAGGTAGACGTATTATACAATTAGGTATGAGTATCCCGGCTGTGCGTTGTGTATTCGCGGAGATATCCATCTCGCAAAACGATATAAAAACGGCTGTGATTTTGTCAGAGTATGAAGATCGCCCGGCGCTTTTTGTCAGAGTATGAAGATCGGCCGGCGCTTTTCAAATACGTGCTGCCTCGGCTGTGGGTATCCGTTTATTATTATGCTTATATGGGTGGTTAGAGGACGTCGGGACCGTGGATTCGGTATAAGAATCCCCGCTGTGCGTTCCATTTCCGGGTAGATATGGACCGCGCAATATGGCCCCTGCGACCTACTTTGACTACATCGTGCCTCGGTTGTGGACCTCGCATCCATGATCCACTCGGATAGATTTGTAGAGGGGGACTTGGACTACAGTTAGATATAAGTGTCCCGGCTGTGCGTTGTGTATTCGCGGGGATATGGACCTCGCAAAACGGGTATTTCGTTTAAGTCTTTCGCTGTGATTTTGTCAGAGTATGAAGATCGGTCGGCTGTTTTCAAACACGCGCTGCCTCGGCTGTGGTTATCCGTTTATTATTCAGCTTACATAGTTGGTTAGAGGACGTCGGGGCCGTGTATTCAGTATAGGAATCCCCGCTGTGCGTTCTATTTCCGGGTAGATATGGCGCGCGTAATATGGTCCCTGCGACCTACTTTGACTACACCGTGCCTCGGCTGTGGACCTCGCATCCAGGATCCACTCCGATAGTTTTGTAGAGGGGGACGTGGACTACAACTGGGTATAAGTGTCCCGGCTGTGCGTTGTGTATTCGCGGGGATATGGACCTCGCAAAACGGGTATTTCGTTTAAGTCTTTCGCTGTGATTTTGTCAGAGTATGAAGATCGGTCGGCGGTTTTCAAATACGCGCTGTATCGGCTGTGTGTATCCGTTTATAGGAGTGTCTAGATGGGTGGTTAGAGGACTTCCAGCTTGACAACTGGGCATGAGTATCCCCGCTGTGCGTTCTATTTCCGGGTAGATATGGCGCGCGTAATATGGTCCCTGCGACCTACTTTGACCGCGTCGTGCCTCGGCTGTGAGTGTCCGATTGTGGATCACCCTCCACATGTCTTTAGAGGTTGACGGTGGCTACAGGTCGGCATAGGTGTCCCGGCTGTGCGTTGTGTATTCGCGGGGATATGGACCGCGCAAGACGGCGATTTGGTTTAAGGAAACAGAGTATTGGCGCTATCGCTGTGATTTTGTCAGAGTATGAAGATCGGTCGGCGGTTTTCAAATACGTGCTGCCTCGGCTGTGGATACCCGTTTATTATTCTGCTTATATGGGTAGTTAGAGGACGTCGCGACCGTGTATTCAAAATAAGAATCCCCGCTGTGCGTTCCATTTCCGGGTAGATATGGCGCGCGTAATAGGGCCCCTGCGACCTACTTTGACCGCGTGGTGCCTCGGCTGTGGACCTCGCATCCAGGATCCACTCGGATAGGTTTGTAGAAGTGGACTTGGACTACAATTAGATATGAGGTTCCCGGCTGTGCGTTGTGTTTTCGCGGAGATATGGACCGCGCAAAACGGGTATTTGGTTTAAGGATTTTTCGCTGTGATTTTGTCAGAGTATGAAGATCGATCGGCGGTTTTCAAACACGCGCTGCATCGGCTGTGTGTATCCGTTTATTATTCATCTTATATGGGTGGTTAGAGGACTTCCAGCTTGACAACTGGGCATGAGTATCCCCGCTGTGCGTTCTATTTCCGGGTAGATATGGCGCGCGTAATATGGTCCCTGCGACCTACTTTGACCGCGTCGTGCCTCGGCTGTGAGTGTCCGATTGTGGATCACCCTCCACATGTCTTTAGAGGTTGACGGTGGCTACAGGTCGGCATAGGTGTCCCGGCTGTGCGTTGTGTATTCGCGGGGATATGGACCGCGCAAGACGGCGATTTGGTTTAAGGAAACAGAGTATTGGCGCTATCGCTGTGATTTTGTCAGAGTATGAAGATCGGTCGGCGGTTTTCAAATACGTGCTGCCTCGGCTGTGGATACCCGTTTATTATTCTGCTTATATGGGTAGTTAGAGGACGTCGCGACCGTGTATTCAAAATAAGAATCCCCGCTGTGCGTTCCATTTCCGGGTAGATATGGCGCGCGTAATAGGGCCCCTGCGACCTACTTTGACCGCGTGGTGCCTCGGCTGTGGACCTCGCATCCAGGATCCACTCGGATAGGTTTGTAGAAGTGGACTTGGACTACAATTAGATATGAGGTTCCCGGCTGTGCGTTGTGTTTTCGCGGAGATATGGACCGCGCAAAACGGGTATTTGGTTTAAGGATTTTTCGCTGTGATTTTGTCAGAGTATGAAGATCGATCGGCGGTTTTCAAACACGCGCTGCATCGGCTGTGTGTATCCGTTTATTATTCATCTTATATGGGTGGTTAGAGGACTTCCAGCTTGACAACTGGGCATGAGTATCCCCGCTGTGCGTTCTATTTCCGGGTAGATATGGCGCGCGTAATATGGTCCCTGCGACCTACTTTGACCGCGTCGTGCCTCGGCTGTGAGTGTCCGATTGTGGATCACCCTCCACATGTCTTTAGAGGTTGACGGTGGCTACAGGTCGGCATAGGTGTCCCGGCTGTGCGTTGTGTATTCGCGGGGATATGGACCGCGCAAGACGGCGATTTGGTTTAAGGAAACAGAGTATTGGCGCTATCGCTGTGATTTTGTCAGAGTATGAAGATCGGTCGGCGGTTTTCAAATACGTGCTGCCTCGGCTGTGGATACCCGTTTATTATTCTGCTTATATGGGTAGTTAGAGGACGTCGCGACCGTGTATTCAAAATAAGAATCCCCGCTGTGCGTTCCATTTCCGGGTAGATATGGCGCGCGTAATAGGGCCCCTGCGACCTACTTTGACCGCGTGGTGCCTCGGCTGTGGACCTCGCATCCAGGATCCACTCGGATAGGTTTGTAGAAGTGGACTTGGACTACAATTAGATATGAGGTTCCCGGCTGTGCGTTGTGTTTTCGCGGAGATATGGACCGCGCAAAACGGGTATTTGGTTTAAGGATTTTTCGCTGTGATTTTGTCAGAGTATGAAGATCGATCGGCGGTTTTCAAACACGCGCTGCATCGGCTGTGTGTATCCGTTTATTATTCATCTTATATGGGTGGTTAGAGGACTTCCAGCTTGACAACTGGGCATGAGTATCCCCGCTGTGCGTTCTATTTCCGGGTAGATATGGCGCGCGTAATATGGTCCCTGCGACCTACTTTGACCGCGTCGTGCCTCGGCTGTGAGTGTCCGATTGTGGATCACCCTCCACATGTCTTTAGAGGTTGACGGTGGCTACAGGTCGGCATAGGTGTCCCGGCTGTGCGTTGTGTATTCGCGGGGATATGGACCGCGCAAGACGGCGATTTGGTTTAAGGAAACAGAGTATTGGCGCTATCGCTGTGATTTTGTCAGAGTATGAAGATCGGTCGGCGGTTTTCAAATACGTGCTGCCTCGGCTGTGGATACCCGTTTATTATTCTGCTTATATGGGTAGTTAGAGGACGTCGCGACCGTGTATTCAAAATAAGAATCCCCGCTGTGCGTTCCATTTCCGGGTAGATATGGCGCGCGTAATAGGGCCCCTGCGACCTACTTTGACCGCGTGGTGCCTCGGCTGTGGACCTCGCATCCAGGATCCACTCGGATAGGTTTGTAGAAGTGGACTTGGACTACAATTAGATATGAGGTTCCCGGCTGTGCGTTGTGTTTTCGCGGAGATATGGACCGCGCAAAACGGGTATTTGGTTTAAGGATTTTTCGCTGTGATTTTGTCAGAGTATGAAGATCGATCGGCGGTTTTCAAACACGCGCTGCATCGGCTGTGTGTATCCGTTTATTATTCATCTTATATGGGTGGTTAGAGGACTTCCAGCTTGACAACTGGGCATGAGTATCCCCGCTGTGCGTTCTATTTCCGGGTAGATATGGCGCGCGTAATATGGTCCCTGCGACCTACTTTGACCGCGTCGTGCCTCGGCTGTGAGTGTCCGATTGTGGATCACCCTCCACATGTCTTTAGAGGTTGACGGTGGCTACAGGTCGGCATAGGTGTCCCGGCTGTGCGTTGTGTATTCGCGGGGATATGGACCGCGCAAGACGGCGATTTGGTTTAAGGAAACAGAGTATTGGCGCTATCGCTGTGATTTTGTCAGAGTATGAAGATCGGTCGGCGGTTTTCAAATACGTGCTGCCTCGGCTGTGGATACCCGTTTATTATTCTGCTTATATGGGTAGTTAGAGGACGTCGCGACCGTGTATTCAAAATAAGAATCCCCGCTGTGCGTTCCATTTCCGGGTAGATATGGCGCGCGTAATAGGGCCCCTGCGACCTACTTTGACCGCGTGGTGCCTCGGCTGTGGACCTCGCATCCAGGATCCACTCGGATAGGTTTGTAGAAGTGGACTTGGACTACAATTAGATATGAGGTTCCCGGCTGTGCGTTGTGTTTTCGCGGAGATATGGACCGCGCAAAACGGGTATTTGGTTTAAGGATTTTTCGCTGTGATTTTGTCAGAGTATGAAGATCGATCGGCGGTTTTCAAACACGCGCTGCATCGGCTGTGTGTATCCGTTTATTATTCATCTTATATGGGTGGTTAGAGGACTTCCAGCTTGACAACTGGGCATGAGTATCCCCGCTGTGCGTTCTATTTCCGGGTAGATATGGCGCGCGTAATATGGTCCCTGCGACCTACTTTGACCGCGTCGTGCCTCGGCTGTGAGTGTCCGATTGTGGATCACCCTCCACATGTCTTTAGAGGTTGACGGTGGCTACAGGTCGGCATAGGTGTCCCGGCTGTGCGTTGTGTATTCGCGGGGATATGGACCGCGCAAGACGGCGATTTGGTTTAAGGAAACAGAGTATTGGCGCTATCGCTGTGATTTTGTCAGAGTATGAAGATCGGTCGGCGGTTTTCAAATACGTGCTGCCTCGGCTGTGGATACCCGTTTATTATTCTGCTTATATGGGTAGTTAGAGGACGTCGCGACCGTGTATTCAAAATAAGAATCCCCGCTGTGCGTTCCATTTCCGGGTAGATATGGCGCGCGTAATAGGGCCCCTGCGACCTACTTTGACCGCGTGGTGCCTCGGCTGTGGACCTCGCATCCAGGATCCACTCGGATAGGTTTGTAGAAGTGGACTTGGACTACAATTAGATATGAGGTTCCCGGCTGTGCGTTGTGTTTTCGCGGAGATATGGACCGCGCAAAACGGGTATTTGGTTTAAGGATTTTTCGCTGTGATTTTGTCAGAGTATGAAGATCGATCGGCGGTTTTCAAACACGCGCTGCATCGGCTGTGTGTATCCGTTTATTATTCATCTTATATGGGTGGTTAGAGGACTTCCAGCTTGACAACTGGGCATGAGTATCCCCGCTGTGCGTTCTATTTCCGGGTAGATATGGCGCGCGTAATATGGTCCCTGCGACCTACTTTGACCGCGTCGTGCCTCGGCTGTGAGTGTCCGATTGTGGATCACCCTCCACATGTCTTTAGAGGTTGACGGTGGCTACAGGTCGGCATAGGTGTCCCGGCTGTGCGTTGTGTATTCGCGGGGATATGGACCGCGCAAGACGGCGATTTGGTTTAAGGAAACAGAGTATTGGCGCTATCGCTGTGATTTTGTCAGAGTATGAAGATCGGTCGGCGGTTTTCAAATACGTGCTGCCTCGGCTGTGGATACCCGTTTATTATTCTGCTTATATGGGTAGTTAGAGGACGTCGCGACCGTGTATTCAAAATAAGAATCCCCGCTGTGCGTTCCATTTCCGGGTAGATATGGCGCGCGTAATAGGGCCCCTGCGACCTACTTTGACCGCGTGGTGCCTCGGCTGTGGACCTCGCATCCAGGATCCACTCGGATAGGTTTGTAGAAGTGGACTTGGACTACAATTAGATATGAGGTTCCCGGCTGTGCGTTGTGTTTTCGCGGAGATATGGACCGCGCAAAACGGGTATTTGGTTTAAGGATTTTTCGCTGTGATTTTGTCAGAGTATGAAGATCGATCGGCGGTTTTCAAACACGCGCTGCATCGGCTGTGTGTATCCGTTTATTATTCATCTTATATGGGTGGTTAGAGGACTTCCAGCTTGACAACTGGGCATGAGTATCCCCGCTGTGCGTTCTATTTCCGGGTAGATATGGCGCGCGTAATATGGTCCCTGCGACCTACTTTGACCGCGTCGTGCCTCGGCTGTGAGTGTCCGATTGTGGATCACCCTCCACATGTCTTTAGAGGTTGACGGTGGCTACAGGTCGGCATAGGTGTCCCGGCTGTGCGTTGTGTATTCGCGGGGATATGGACCGCGCAAGACGGCGATTTGGTTTAAGGAAACAGAGTATTGGCGCTATCGCTGTGATTTTGTCAGAGTATGAAGATCGGTCGGCGGTTTTCAAATACGTGCTGCCTCGGCTGTGGATACCCGTTTATTATTCTGCTTATATGGGTAGTTAGAGGACGTCGCGACCGTGTATTCAAAATAAGAATCCCCGCTGTGCGTTCCATTTCCGGGTAGATATGGCGCGCGTAATAGGGCCCCTGCGACCTACTTTGACCGCGTGGTGCCTCGGCTGTGGACCTCGCATCCAGGATCCACTCGGATAGGTTTGTAGAAGTGGACTTGGACTACAATTAGATATGAGGTTCCCGGCTGTGCGTTGTGTTTTCGCGGAGATATGGACCGCGCAAAACGGGTATTTGGTTTAAGGATTTTTCGCTGTGATTTTGTCAGAGTATGAAGATCGATCGGCGGTTTTCAAACACGCGCTGCATCGGCTGTGTGTATCCGTTTATTATTCATCTTATATGGGTGGTTAGAGGACTTCCAGCTTGACAACTGGGCATGAGTATCCCCGCTGTGCGTTCTATTTCCGGGTAGATATGGCGCGCGTAATATGGTCCCTGCGACCTACTTTGACCGCGTCGTGCCTCGGCTGTGAGTGTCCGATTGTGGATCACCCTCCACATGTCTTTAGAGGTTGACGGTGGCTACAGGTCGGCATAGGTGTCCCGGCTGTGCGTTGTGTATTCGCGGGGATATGGACCGCGCAAGACGGCGATTTGGTTTAAGGAAACAGAGTATTGGCGCTATCGCTGTGATTTTGTCAGAGTATGAAGATCGGTCGGCGGTTTTCAAATACGTGCTGCCTCGGCTGTGGATACCCGTTTATTATTCTGCTTATATGGGTAGTTAGAGGACGTCGCGACCGTGTATTCAAAATAAGAATCCCCGCTGTGCGTTCCATTTCCGGGTAGATATGGCGCGCGTAATAGGGCCCCTGCGACCTACTTTGACCGCGTGGTGCCTCGGCTGTGGACCTCGCATCCAGGATCCACTCGGATAGGTTTGTAGAAGTGGACTTGGACTACAATTAGATATGAGGTTCCCGGCTGTGCGTTGTGTTTTCGCGGAGATATGGACCGCGCAAAACGGGTATTTGGTTTAAGGATTTTTCGCTGTGATTTTGTCAGAGTATGAAGATCGATCGGCGGTTTTCAAACACGCGCTGCATCGGCTGTGTGTATCCGTTTATTATTCATCTTATATGGGTGGTTAGAGGACTTCCAGCTTGACAACTGGGCATGAGTATCCCCGCTGTGCGTTCTATTTCCGGGTAGATATGGCGCGCGTAATATGGTCCCTGCGACCTACTTTGACCGCGTCGTGCCTCGGCTGTGAGTGTCCGATTGTGGATCACCCTCCACATGTCTTTAGAGGTTGACGGTGGCTACAGGTCGGCATAGGTGTCCCGGCTGTGCGTTGTGTATTCGCGGGGATATGGACCGCGCAAGACGGCGATTTGGTTTAAGGAAACAGAGTATTGGCGCTATCGCTGTGATTTTGTCAGAGTATGAAGATCGGTCGGCGGTTTTCAAATACGTGCTGCCTCGGCTGTGGATACCCGTTTATTATTCTGCTTATATGGGTAGTTAGAGGACGTCGCGACCGTGTATTCAAAATAAGAATCCCCGCTGTGCGTTCCATTTCCGGGTAGATATGGCGCGCGTAATAGGGCCCCTGCGACCTACTTTGACCGCGTGGTGCCTCGGCTGTGGACCTCGCATCCAGGATCCACTCGGATAGGTTTGTAGAAGTGGACTTGGACTACAATTAGATATGAGGTTCCCGGCTGTGCGTTGTGTTTTCGCGGAGATATGGACCGCGCAAAACGGGTATTTGGTTTAAGGATTTTTCGCTGTGATTTTGTCAGAGTATGAAGATCGATCGGCGGTTTTCAAACACGCGCTGCATCGGCTGTGTGTATCCGTTTATTATTCATCTTATATGGGTGGTTAGAGGACTTCCAGCTTGACAACTGGGCATGAGTATCCCCGCTGTGCGTTCTATTTCCGGGTAGATATGGCGCGCGTAATATGGTCCCTGCGACCTACTTTGACCGCGTCGTGCCTCGGCTGTGAGTGTCCGATTGTGGATCACCCTCCACATGTCTTTAGAGGTTGACGGTGGCTACAGGTCGGCATAGGTGTCCCGGCTGTGCGTTGTGTATTCGCGGGGATATGGACCGCGCAAGACGGCGATTTGGTTTAAGGAAACAGAGTATTGGCGCTATCGCTGTGATTTTGTCAGAGTATGAAGATCGGTCGGCGGTTTTCAAATACGTGCTGCCTCGGCTGTGGATACCCGTTTATTATTCTGCTTATATGGGTAGTTAGAGGACGTCGCGACCGTGTATTCAAAATAAGAATCCCCGCTGTGCGTTCCATTTCCGGGTAGATATGGCGCGCGTAATAGGGCCCCTGCGACCTACTTTGACCGCGTGGTGCCTCGGCTGTGGACCTCGCATCCAGGATCCACTCGGATAGGTTTGTAGAAGTGGACTTGGACTACAATTAGATATGAGGTTCCCGGCTGTGCGTTGTGTTTTCGCGGAGATATGGACCGCGCAAAACGGGTATTTGGTTTAAGGATTTTTCGCTGTGATTTTGTCAGAGTATGAAGATCGATCGGCGGTTTTCAAACACGCGCTGCATCGGCTGTGTGTATCCGTTTATTATTCATCTTATATGGGTGGTTAGAGGACTTCCAGCTTGACAACTGGGCATGAGTATCCCCGCTGTGCGTTCTATTTCCGGGTAGATATGGCGCGCGTAATATGGTCCCTGCGACCTACTTTGACCGCGTCGTGCCTCGGCTGTGAGTGTCCGATTGTGGATCACCCTCCACATGTCTTTAGAGGTTGACGGTGGCTACAGGTCGGCATAGGTGTCCCGGCTGTGCGTTGTGTATTCGCGGGGATATGGACCGCGCAAGACGGCGATTTGGTTTAAGGAAACAGAGTATTGGCGCTATCGCTGTGATTTTGTCAGAGTATGAAGATCGGTCGGCGGTTTTCAAATACGTGCTGCCTCGGCTGTGGATACCCGTTTATTATTCTGCTTATATGGGTAGTTAGAGGACGTCGCGACCGTGTATTCAAAATAAGAATCCCCGCTGTGCGTTCCATTTCCGGGTAGATATGGCGCGCGTAATAGGGCCCCTGCGACCTACTTTGACCGCGTGGTGCCTCGGCTGTGGACCTCGCATCCAGGATCCACTCGGATAGGTTTGTAGAAGTGGACTTGGACTACAATTAGATATGAGGTTCCCGGCTGTGCGTTGTGTTTTCGCGGAGATATGGACCGCGCAAAACGGGTATTTGGTTTAAGGATTTTTCGCTGTGATTTTGTCAGAGTATGAAGATCGATCGGCGGTTTTCAAACACGCGCTGCATCGGCTGTGTGTATCCGTTTATTATTCATCTTATATGGGTGGTTAGAGGACTTCCAGCTTGACAACTGGGCATGAGTATCCCCGCTGTGCGTTCTATTTCCGGGTAGATATGGCGCGCGTAATATGGTCCCTGCGACCTACTTTGACCGCGTCGTGCCTCGGCTGTGAGTGTCCGATTGTGGATCACCCTCCACATGTCTTTAGAGGTTGACGGTGGCTACAGGTCGGCATAGGTGTCCCGGCTGTGCGTTGTGTATTCGCGGGGATATGGACCGCGCAAGACGGCGATTTGGTTTAAGGAAACAGAGTATTGGCGCTATCGCTGTGATTTTGTCAGAGTATGAAGATCGGTCGGCGGTTTTCAAATACGTGCTGCCTCGGCTGTGGATACCCGTTTATTATTCTGCTTATATGGGTAGTTAGAGGACGTCGCGACCGTGTATTCAAAATAAGAATCCCCGCTGTGCGTTCCATTTCCGGGTAGATATGGCGCGCGTAATAGGGCCCCTGCGACCTACTTTGACCGCGTGGTGCCTCGGCTGTGGACCTCGCATCCAGGATCCACTCGGATAGGTTTGTAGAAGTGGACTTGGACTACAATTAGATATGAGGTTCCCGGCTGTGCGTTGTGTTTTCGCGGAGATATGGACCGCGCAAAACGGGTATTTGGTTTAAGGATTTTTCGCTGTGATTTTGTCAGAGTATGAAGATCGATCGGCGGTTTTCAAACACGCGCTGCATCGGCTGTGTGTATCCGTTTATTATTCATCTTATATGGGTGGTTAGAGGACTTCCAGCTTGACAACTGGGCATGAGTATCCCCGCTGTGCGTTCTATTTCCGGGTAGATATGGCGCGCGTAATATGGTCCCTGCGACCTACTTTGACCGCGTCGTGCCTCGGCTGTGAGTGTCCGATTGTGGATCACCCTCCACATGTCTTTAGAGGTTGACGGTGGCTACAGGTCGGCATAGGTGTCCCGGCTGTGCGTTGTGTATTCGCGGGGATATGGACCGCGCAAGACGGCGATTTGGTTTAAGGAAACAGAGTATTGGCGCTATCGCTGTGATTTTGTCAGAGTATGAAGATCGGTCGGCGGTTTTCAAATACGTGCTGCCTCGGCTGTGGATACCCGTTTATTATTCTGCTTATATGGGTAGTTAGAGGACGTCGCGACCGTGTATTCAAAATAAGAATCCCCGCTGTGCGTTCCATTTCCGGGTAGATATGGCGCGCGTAATAGGGCCCCTGCGACCTACTTTGACCGCGTGGTGCCTCGGCTGTGGACCTCGCATCCAGGATCCACTCGGATAGGTTTGTAGAAGTGGACTTGGACTACAATTAGATATGAGGTTCCCGGCTGTGCGTTGTGTTTTCGCGGAGATATG
>NW_027466756.1:0-25000 GCF_050575085.1 Anarhichas minor
CAGATATCATCGAGGTATCTATAATAATGGAGCGGCTTTTTTTCACATGCCTGCAGTGCTGTAGTCTCCCATTCAGCCATGAAGATATTGGCATAAGCTGGTGCGAATTTTTTGCCCATGGCTGTTCCTTTAATTTGTAAGAACCATTCCTCGTTGAATTGGAAATCATTTCTGGTCAGATTAATCTTCAGTAATTCCAGTAGCTCTTTATCAGGCCTCTTTATGTTACGCTGTTTTTGGAAGGCGTTTTTTATAGCCTGTAATCCCTCTTCAATGTCTATGTTGGTGTATAAGCTCTCAATATCTAAGGTAAAGAGGATGGCTTCTTCAGGAATCTTCAGTTTCTTTACTATGTTCACGAAATGATAAGTGTCTTTAATATAGCTGGGATGTGTGATTGAAAGAGGATTTAAAAAGTGGTCCAAATACTCCGCCGTGTGGTAGGTCTCGCTGCTGCAGTCTGAGACAATAGGACGGCCTGGTGGAATTTGATGAGGTAAGCTCCATTTACTGGGATCTTTGTGGATCTTAGGGAGCATATAAAAGATTCTGGCTCTGGGTGTGGAGTCCCCTATCAGGTAGTGCTTCTGTTTAGTGTTAATAAATCTTTTGTCGTGTAAAGATTGGATGATTTTATTAACTAAGGGGATGGTGTCCAGATAGATAGGTTTATCTAATTGAATATAATATTTCTCATCCTTCAGTTGTCTGTAGCCTTCCCACAAATATTGTTCTCTATCCAAAATTACTATGGCACTCCCTTTATCTGCCGGTTTGATGACAATCTGTTTATTGTCTTTTAATTGTTTGAGGGCCAGAATTTCAGAATTGCTAAGATTAGGAGGAATTTGGTGAACTTTAAATTTGGTGTCAAAATATCTGTCGTCCGCTCTGATGATATTATCAATTTCTGGTGGAATTACAGTTTTTGGAGGAGTCCATGTTGACTTGTGAATAAACGGAAGTCTTTTAGTAGGAGGCTTATGCTCGTAGTAGGCCGCTAATCTGAGTGTTCTGTGATATTGTTGTACATCATACTTGGTTTGTGGGATCAGATCCCTATTAGTGCCCTGAGTGGGAATAAAATTGAGTCCCCGGGACAGCAGAGATATCTGTTCAGTGGTCAATTTTACATTCTTGGTTAAATTGATAACCGATTTGTTCCCCTCCTGTAGCGGCAGGCTTATGGGGATACTTAATTTAAATGTGCGCACCAGTGGTCAAATATGATTTTTCCGGTCTCATTTGTCCAATGAACATTGTCTGCTTCAGTTTTGAATTGTGTGCTGGGTAACATAGGAATGTACTCACCCAGTAGTGCAATGTATGTGTTGAGCTGTGTTAAGTTATGTTTCTCCTTCTCTGTCAGGCTGTTGGAAAAGTTAATTTGTGGGATGATGATCCGAGCCTGGGGAAAGGTAGTTTTAGCCACTCTCAGCATGCTCTGCAGTTGCTTGATGGACGTCTCTTTAGTCTTTTGGTCCCGATTGCAGATTCCGAAGGACATGATGATCTTCTCCACCGTGACGTGTGTTGTAGTGTTTTGCAGAATGCCCTCAGCGTTCCTGAAGTTGGCCCCTGGAAACGAATCGATCTGAAGGTCAGTTATGGTGTGTGGTGGCAGAGTAGACACATTTGAGTCTCCCATGATGACATGTTTTTTGTGGATGTTAAGATGCCATTCTTTTAGCTTTCTGGACGACGTCATGTGTCTTGAAGGGCGAAAGGGGCCCGCTGTGTGGGGTGTGAGGAGTACTCCCGTGCCGGCTGCCGGGGTAAGCAGGGTCTGCACTGCTGTGTGCAACGTTTCAGTAGATCTGAGTGTCGGGGCGATGGGACCCCCGCTGGGAGGACCAGCCTCACTCACCCTGGTCTCCTCCTCTGGGAGGATGGTGCTGTGAGTCGGCGAGAGTTCATCAATGGAGCTTGTGTCGTGTGAGACGCAGCCATTCCCCTGTGTGGGTGTGTGTGTGCTGGAAGATGGAGACTGGGTGGGCTGTGATGCGTCACCCAAAGTGAAGGGAAACATCCTGCGGATCCTCTGAGGTAGTGGAAGGTGCTGTAGAGGAGTGGCTGTGAAGAGGTCCTCCTCTGGTGTGTCCTCAACCACGCGCAGAGATGGCTCTGACCTCGCTGCGGAGAGAGGCCGACTGTGAGAAGTCCACCCATCCTCCAGTGTTGTGGGGACCGGAGTGTGTGCTGGCGTCTGAAGTGCACGGGGGGACATGTCCGTGGCAGCAGCGTGCAGCAAGGCTGTGGTCAGACCCGAAGCTGTAGCTGCGCCAGAGCCCCGACCTTGTGGTGGGAGGTCTCTCTTCGCGCCGACTCGGGGGGCTGAAATCTCCGGTGTGTGCATGTGTGTGTCAGTCTGCTCCTGCAGTCGTGTCAGTTCCGCCGTGATGATCTCTTCAGTCTCGGTCAGTGTTTCAGGCGTCAATCTGCGGCCGAAATGTCTCTTAGCCCAGTTAGACGCTATTTCGAACGGGGCATGCCACTCAGGTGACTCTAATATGTGCAGTTCACCTATTTCTTTTTCAATAACCTGTTCATAGTGGTTACGGAGAATGACGAGTGTCGTGTGTGCCCAGTTTTTGGCGTTGCCCTCAATCAGTTGTGATGTCTGTGTGTTAGGTACTGCAGGTTTAATCAAAATGGTTAACTGTTTCGTCATTTTGTCAATTGACACTGGAGTTTTTTCAGTACTCACATTAGAGAAGTGGTGAAATGCCTTGATTGTTCTGTGTAAGATGTGGCATTTGAGGGCAAAGTCTGGATCATCTGACCTTGTTTTATTCTCATCTCGATCTCTCACTTCAGGTTGATTACGAGTCTTGACTTGTGGGTGGTTCTCCCTCCTCCTATCTTCAGTGTTGATCTGTCGTATGTGCGCGTCTCTGCGCCTGGGCGCGTCTCTGCGTCTGGGCACCTGTTGCGGCTCCGCGCGTCGTCGGCTCTCCTCTCCATAATTGACGCGAAGTGGCGAGTTGCGTCTTCCGTAGTCCTCACGAAAGCGGCTCGGAGAATCCCCTCTGCGAACCATGTAACCTCCGCGTGGAGGGTCCGGTCTGTAGTAGGGCTCATCCCTGCGTTTCCGCGATGCGCTGTAGCTGTCTCTGTGTCTGTTCACCGTGTCGGGCAAGCGTCTTTCGCGCCGATGCAGCGATGGCTCTAGTCGGTCCTGACGAGGCTGGTTGCGTCGGGGAGAGACCCGGTCGTGGACGGGCAGGCCCGTCCTGGTCACGGAAGCGTAGGTTCTGCGTCGGTGACGGGAAGGCGACCTGCGGCGGTGGGGCGAACTGGGGGCGTCCTGGCGAAGTTCAGGAGCGCGTCCCCTCCGTGCGCTAATGTCCGCTCTCCTACCTCCATCATTAGCGGGAGCTCCGCGGTAGTGCTGGGATCTGTCCCTACCTCTGTACGTGGCAGTGGGATAGATGTCTCGCTCAGGGCTGCGATACCTTCCATGGCGGCCCCTCTTGTAGGTCACCGTGGTCCATTCCTCTCTGTTCAGTCGTCCGTGGTAGCTCATGCTAAGCTAGCCCCGTGTGTGTTTTGTAGGCCAGGAAAAAGTTACAGAAGCACTTTGGACTATTTATTTTGGCCAAACAGTGAAGCAAATAAAATGAATGAAAAAATAAAAAATGATACAGCAACGTTTCGATTTATATTAAATCTTCTTCAGGCTGATAAATTGTATAAAACTAATTGATTGTGAAGAGCGTGATGCCGCGAGTCAACTTACTCAGCGAACCCGCTTGAAAAAGGAGGGACCGGAAGCCAAGGTTGGCTTTACAACAGGTCAGAGGTCAAACGTCACTTTACGTGAAGACGTAAAATTAGACCTAACTTTACGGTCAGCAGTTATTTACATCCTTTTTCCTTTGTAACATAACATGCAACCATTAAACATGTAAAAAATGAATATATATATATATGCACACATAAACCATGTTTGCAATTTGTGTGTGTGTGTGGAAAAGGTAATAAGCTTCAGTGCATTTAACCAATATAATGTTCTGGCATAACTTAGGAACAGGTAATAAGCTTCAGTGCATTTAACCAATATAATGTTCTGGCATAACTTTGGAACAGGTAATAAGCTTCAGTGCATTTAACCAATATAATGTTCTGGCATAACTTTGGAACAGGTAATAAGCTTCAGTGCATTTAACCAATATAATGTTCTGGCATACCTTTGGAACTCAACATTTGTAAAATACACAAATATATGTCACATTTGTACAGACAGGAGGTGGAAACCCTTGACCATAATAGCAGGTAAGTATTTTACAGGTAAGTATTTAACAGGTAAGTATTTAACACTGATAGTGAAGAGGCCTAAACTGTAAGGTTGAGTTTAGGGCTCTTACAAGGAGGTTAAGTTTAGGAAAAAACCTTTGGGTTGGGCTTCAGGTAAGTAAGTGGTTGTGTTTAGGTCTGGGTCCGGGTTGAGGTGAGGTCAGAGTTAAGGTTAAAGTGGGTCCAAATTAGGTTTAGGTCAGGCTGACGGTGAGGTCAGGGTTAAGGTTAAAGTAGGTCCAAATTAGGTTTAGGTCAGGTTGAAGGTGAGGTCAGGGTTAAGGTTAAAGTAGGTCCAAATTAGGTTTAAAGGTGAGGTCAGGGTTAAGGTTAAAGTAGGTCCAAATTAGGTTTAGGTCAGGTTGAAGGTGAGGTCCGGGTTGAGAGAAGATAAGGTTAGAGTTAGGCGCAGGATCAGGAATGAGGGAAATATACAAACATCAAAGGGAAAAGAAACAAAGCAAAGGAGGCACTGGCTGGTCAGGTTTGGGTTCGGGTTATGGGAGAGTGCTGTAAATACAGTCCAGCCCCCGGTGCACTGTCCATCACAGAGCCATGCTCCGAATCCCTCAATGTTCGTTCAAACCCTGTGGGTCCTTGGTCCCGAGTTTAGCGATCCATCTCATCTCGGCCTTCTTCCTCTGTGCCGTGGTCCAGCAGGCGTTAGTCTCGACGACTGTTGTTGTGAGTGCTTCCAGTCCATGTAAGAGAAAGTGTCTAACTAGTGGTGTATCAGTCTTCTTTCTCTTGGTAATGTTGTACTTGTGTTGTGCAAAGCGTGTGGAAAGCATATTGCCAGTTTCACCCACATATTGTAATTTACACTTTGTGCATGAAATATTGTAAACACAGTTTTTGGTGAAAGGGTCTCCTCTGGTTAGGATTTTAAATATTTCCCCTGTGCTGTTATTACAGAGCCACTGTCTATGTCTAAAGTAATCTTTTTGTACTGTGGGCCTTGGTTTTAAAAGTGGTTGTATTTTAGCCTTTACTAAGTGATCCTGTAAGTTTTTATTCCTTCTGAACGCTGGTATGATACTGTGATTACTTAGGGTGGGAGACCCTTTGATGCACGTATTGAAGTTGATTCTGAGTTGGTTGGATAATTTCTTGGTGGACGGAGAGTAGGTGGTGATGAGTGGAAGGCTTGAAGTAAGTGCTGTAGGTTTAACCTCCAGAAATGATTTGAGGCCCTTTCTACAGAAGGTCCTAGAGTACCCCCTAGTGGACAATGCTCGAAATAGAATTGTGACCGCTTCCTTGAAATCATTCTGTCCTGTGCAGATTCTGTGAAATCTAAGTAATTGTGATTTGATTAGTCCCGCGTACGTATGTTTGGGATGGAAACTGGTCTTGTGGAGGAGAGCATGTGTGTCTGTTTCTTTAAAGAACACTTTGATATCTAAACATTGATTTTTTTGGAAATTGTTTCCTTTAAAAATTGTCGTGTCCAGAAAATCCACCGACTTCAGACTGCTCGTTGATTTAATTTTAATCGAGTCCCTGTGGGTATTGAGGGTATTTAGGAAGCTCTCAAATTCTAGTTGGTTATGGGTCCACACCCCCCAGATATCATCGAGGTATCTATAATAATGGAGCGGCTTTTTTTCACATGCCTGCAGTGCTGTAGTCTCCCATTCAGCCATGAAGATATTGGCATAAGCTGGTGCGAATTTTTTGCCCATGGCTGTTCCTTTAATTTGTAAGAACCATTCCTCGTTGAATTGGAAATCATTTCTGGTCAGATTAATCTTCAGTAATTCCAGTAGCTCTTTATCAGGCCTCTTTATGTTACGCTGTTTTTGGAAGGCGTTTTTTATAGCCTGTAATCCCTCTTCAATGTCTATGTTGGTGTATAAGCTCTCAATATCTAAGGTAAAGAGGATGGCTTCTTCAGGAATCTTCAGTTTCTTTACTATGTTCACGAAATGATAAGTGTCTTTAATATAGCTGGGATGTGTGATTGAAAGAGGATTTAAAAAGTGGTCCAAATACTCCGCCGTGTGGTAGGTCTCGCTGCTGCAGTCTGAGACAATAGGACGGCCTGGTGGAATTTGATGAGGTAAGCTCCATTTACTGGGATCTTTGTGGATCTTAGGGAGCATATAAAAGATTCTGGCTCTGGGTGTGGAGTCCCCTATCAGGTAGTGCTTCTGTTTAGTGTTAATAAATCTTTTGTCGTGTAAAGATTGGATGATTTTATTAACTAAGGGGATGGTGTCCAGATAGATAGGTTTATCTAATTGAATATAATATTTCTCATCCTTCAGTTGTCTGTAGCCTTCCCACAAATATTGTTCTCTATCCAAAATTACTATGGCACTCCCTTTATCTGCCGGTTTGATGACAATCTGTTTATTGTCTTTTAATTGTTTGAGGGCCAGAATTTCAGAATTGCTAAGATTAGGAGGAATTTGGTGAACTTTAAATTTGGTGTCAAAATATCTGTCGTCCGCTCTGATGATATTATCAATTTCTGGTGGAATTACAGTTTTTGGAGGAGTCCATGTTGACTTGTGAATAAACGGAAGTCTTTTAGTAGGAGGCTTATGCTCGTAGTAGGCCGCTAATCTGAGTGTTCTGTGATATTGTTGTACATCATACTTGGTTTGTGGGATCAGATCCCTATTAGTGCCCTGAGTGGGAATAAAATTGAGTCCCCGGGACAGCAGAGATATCTGTTCAGTGGTCAATTTTACATTCTTGGTTAAATTGATAACCGATTTGTTCCCCTCCTGTAGCGGCAGGCTTATGGGGATACTTAATTTAAATGTGCGCACCAGTGGTCAAATATGATTTTTCCGGTCTCATTTGTCCAATGAACATTGTCTGCTTCAGTTTTGAATTGTGTGCTGGGTAACATAGGAATGTACTCACCCAGTAGTGCAATGTATGTGTTGAGCTGTGTTAAGTTATGTTTCTCCTTCTCTGTCAGGCTGTTGGAAAAGTTAATTTGTGGGATGATGATCCGAGCCTGGGGAAAGGTAGTTTTAGCCACTCTCAGCATGCTCTGCAGTTGCTTGATGGACGTCTCTTTAGTCTTTTGGTCCCGATTGCAGATTCCGAAGGACATGATGATCTTCTCCACCGTGACGTGTGTTGTAGTGTTTTGCAGAATGCCCTCAGCGTTCCTGAAGTTGGCCCCTGGAAACGAATCGATCTGAAGGTCAGTTATGGTGTGTGGTGGCAGAGTAGACACATTTGAGTCTCCCATGATGACATGTTTTTTGTGGATGTTAAGATGCCATTCTTTTAGCTTTCTGGACGACGTCATGTGTCTTGAAGGGCGAAAGGGGCCCGCTGTGTGGGGTGTGAGGAGTACTCCCGTGCCGGCTGCCGGGGTAAGCAGGGTCTGCACTGCTGTGTGCAACGTTTCAGTAGATCTGAGTGTCGGGGCGATGGGACCCCCGCTGGGAGGACCAGCCTCACTCACCCTGGTCTCCTCCTCTGGGAGGATGGTGCTGTGAGTCGGCGAGAGTTCATCAATGGAGCTTGTGTCGTGTGAGACGCAGCCATTCCCCTGTGTGGGTGTGTGTGTGCTGGAAGATGGAGACTGGGTGGGCTGTGATGCGTCACCCAAAGTGAAGGGAAACATCCTGCGGATCCTCTGAGGTAGTGGAAGGTGCTGTAGAGGAGTGGCTGTGAAGAGGTCCTCCTCTGGTGTGTCCTCAACCACGCGCAGAGATGGCTCTGACCTCGCTGCGGAGAGAGGCCGACTGTGAGAAGTCCACCCATCCTCCAGTGTTGTGGGGACCGGAGTGTGTGCTGGCGTCTGAAGTGCACGGGGGGACATGTCCGTGGCAGCAGCGTGCAGCAAGGCTGTGGTCAGACCCGAAGCTGTAGCTGCGCCAGAGCCCCGACCTTGTGGTGGGAGGTCTCTCTTCGCGCCGACTCGGGGGGCTGAAATCTCCGGTGTGTGCATGTGTGTGTCAGTCTGCTCCTGCAGTCGTGTCAGTTCCGCCGTGATGATCTCTTCAGTCTCGGTCAGTGTTTCAGGCGTCAATCTGCGGCCGAAATGTCTCTTAGCCCAGTTAGACGCTATTTCGAACGGGGCATGCCACTCAGGTGACTCTAATATGTGCAGTTCACCTATTTCTTTTTCAATAACCTGTTCATAGTGGTTACGGAGAATGACGAGTGTCGTGTGTGCCCAGTTTTTGGCGTTGCCCTCAATCAGTTGTGATGTCTGTGTGTTAGGTACTGCAGGTTTAATCAAAATGGTTAACTGTTTCGTCATTTTGTCAATTGACACTGGAGTTTTTTCAGTACTCACATTAGAGAAGTGGTGAAATGCCTTGATTGTTCTGTGTAAGATGTGGCATTTGAGGGCAAAGTCTGGATCATCTGACCTTGTTTTATTCTCATCTCGATCTCTCACTTCAGGTTGATTACGAGTCTTGACTTGTGGGTGGTTCTCCCTCCTCCTATCTTCAGTGTTGATCTGTCGTATGTGCGCGTCTCTGCGCCTGGGCGCGTCTCTGCGTCTGGGCACCTGTTGCGGCTCCGCGCGTCGTCGGCTCTCCTCTCCATAATTGACGCGAAGTGGCGAGTTGCGTCTTCCGTAGTCCTCACGAAAGCGGCTCGGAGAATCCCCTCTGCGAACCATGTAACCTCCGCGTGGAGGGTCCGGTCTGTAGTAGGGCTCATCCCTGCGTTTCCGCGATGCGCTGTAGCTGTCTCTGTGTCTGTTCACCGTGTCGGGCAAGCGTCTTTCGCGCCGATGCAGCGATGGCTCTAGTCGGTCCTGACGAGGCTGGTTGCGTCGGGGAGAGACCCGGTCGTGGACGGGCAGGCCCGTCCTGGTCACGGAAGCGTAGGTTCTGCGTCGGTGACGGGAAGGCGACCTGCGGCGGTGGGGCGAACTGGGGGCGTCCTGGCGAAGTTCAGGAGCGCGTCCCCTCCGTGCGCTAATGTCCGCTCTCCTACCTCCATCATTAGCGGGAGCTCCGCGGTAGTGCTGGGATCTGTCCCTACCTCTGTACGTGGCAGTGGGATAGATGTCTCGCTCAGGGCTGCGCCTTCCATGGCGGCCCCTCTTGTAGGTCACCGTGGTCCATTCCTCTCTGTTCAGTCGTCCGTGGTAGCTCATGCTAAGCTAGCCCCGTGTGTGTTTTGTAGGCCAGGAAAAAAGTTACAGAAGCACTTTGGACTATTTATTTTGGCCAAACAGTGAAGCCAAATAAAATGAATGAAAAAATAAAAAAATGATACAGCAACGTTTCGATTTATATTAAATCTTCTTCAGGCTGATAAATTGTATAAAACTAATTGATTGTGAAGAGCGTGATGCCGCGAGTCAACTTACTCAGCGAACCCGCTTGAAAAAGGAGGGACCGGAAGCCAAGGTTGGCTTTACAACAGGTCAGAGGTCAAACGTCACTTTACGTGAAGACGTAAAATTAGACCTAACTTTACGGTCAGCAGTTATTTACATCCTTTTTCCTTTGTAACATAACATGCAACCATTAAACATGTAAAAAATGAATATATATATATATGCACACATAAACCATGTTTGCAATTTGTGTGTGTGTGTGGAAAAGGTAATAAGCTTCAGTGCATTTAACCAATATAATGTTCTGGCATAACTTAGGAACAGGTAATAAGCTTCAGTGCATTTAACCAATATAATGTTCTGGCATAACTTTGGAACAGGTAATAAGCTTCAGTGCATTTAACCAATATAATGTTCTGGCATAACTTTGGAACAGGTAATAAGCTTCAGTGCATTTAACCAATATAATGTTCTGGCATACCTTTGGAACTCAACATTTGTAAAATACACAAATATATGTCACATTTGTACAGACAGGAGGTGGAAACCCTTGACCATAATAGCAGGTAAGTATTTTACAGGTAAGTATTTAACAGGTAAGTATTTAACACTGATAGTGAAGAGGCCTAAACTGTAAGGTTGAGTTTAGGGCTCTTACAAGGAGGTTAAGTTTAGGAAAAAACCTTTGGGTTGGGCTTCAGGTAAGTAAGTGGTTGTGTTTAGGTCTGGGTCCGGGTTGAGGTGAGGTCAGAGTTAAGGTTAAAGTGGGTCCAAATTAGGTTTAGGTCAGGCTGACGGTGAGGTCAGGGTTAAGGTTAAAGTAGGTCCAAATTAGGTTTAGGTCAGGTTGAAGGTGAGGTCAGGGTTAAGGTTAAAGTAGGTCCAAATTAGGTTTAAAGGTGAGGTCAGGGTTAAGGTTTAAAGTAGGTCCAAATTAGGTTTAGGTCAGGTTGAAGGTGAGGTCCGGGTTGAGAGAAGATAAGGTTAGAGTTAGGCGCAGGATCAGGAATGAGGGACAATATACAAACATCAAAGGGAAAAGAAACAAAGCAAAGGAGGCACTGGCTGGTCAGGTTTGGGTTCGGGTTATGGGAGAGTGCTGTAAATACAGTCCAGCCCCCGGTGCACTGTCCATCACAGAGCCATGCTCCGAATCCCTCAATGTTCGTTCAAACCCTGTGGGTCCTTGGTCCCGAGTTTAGCGATCCATCTCATCTCGGCCTTCTTCCTCTGTGCCGTGGTCCAGCAGGCGTTAGTCTCGACGACTGTTGTTGTGAGTGCTTCCAGTCCATGTAAGAGAAAGTGTCTAACTAGTGGTGTATCAGTCTTCTTTCTCTTGGTAATGTTGTACTTGTGTTGTGCAAAGCGTGTGGAAAGCATATTGCCAGTTTCACCCACATATTGTAATTTACACTTTGTGCATGAAATATTGTAAACACAGTTTTTGGTGAAAGGGTCTCCTCTGGTTAGGATTTTAAATATTTCCCCTGTGCTGTTATTACAGAGCCACTGTCTATGTCTAAAGTAATCTTTTTGTACTGTGGGCCTTGGTTTTAAAAGTGGTTGTATTTTAGCCTTTACTAAGTGATCCTGTAAGTTTTTATTCCTTCTGAACGCTGGTATGATACTGTGATTACTTAGGGTGGGAGACCCTTTGATGCACGTATTGAAGTTGATTCTGAGTTGGTTGGATAATTTCTTGGTGGACGGAGAGTAGGTGGTGATGAGTGGAAGGCTTGAAGTAAGTGCTGTAGGTTTAACCTCCAGAAATGATTTGAGGCCCTTTCTACAGAAGGTCCTAGAGTACCCCCTAGTGGACAATGCTCGAAATAGAATTGTGACCGCTTCCTTGAAATCATTCTGTCCTGTGCAGATTCTGTGAAATCTAAGTAATTGTGATTTGATTAGTCCCGCGTACGTATGTTTGGGATGGAAACTGGTCTTGTGGAGGAGAGCATGTGTGTCTGTTTCTTTAAAGAACACTTTGATATCTAAACATTGATTTTTTTGGAAATTGTTTCCTTTAAAAATTGTCGTGTCCAGAAAATCCACCGACTTCAGACTGCTCGTTGATTTAATTTTAATCGAGTCCCTGTGGGTATTGAGGGTATTTAGGAAGCTCTCAAATTCTAGTTGGTTATGGGTCCACACCCCCCAGATATCATCGAGGTATCTATAATAATGGAGCGGCTTTTTTTCACATGCCTGCAGTGCTGTAGTCTCCCATTCAGCCATGAAGATATTGGCATAAGCTGGTGCGAATTTTTTGCCCATGGCTGTTCCTTTAATTTGTAAGAACCATTCCTCGTTGAATTGGAAATCATTTCTGGTCAGATTAATCTTCAGTAATTCCAGTAGCTCTTTATCAGGCCTCTTTATGTTACGCTGTTTTTGGAAGGCGTTTTTTATAGCCTGTAATCCCTCTTCAATGTCTATGTTGGTGTATAAGCTCTCAATATCTAAGGTAAAGAGGATGGCTTCTTCAGGAATCTTCAGTTTCTTTACTATGTTCACGAAATGATAAGTGTCTTTAATATAGCTGGGATGTGTGATTGAAAGAGGATTTAAAAAGTGGTCCAAATACTCCGCCGTGTGGTAGGTCTCGCTGCTGCAGTCTGAGACAATAGGACGGCCTGGTGGAATTTGATGAGGTAAGCTCCATTTACTGGGATCTTTGTGGATCTTAGGGAGCATATAAAAGATTCTGGCTCTGGGTGTGGAGTCCCCTATCAGGTAGTGCTTCTGTTTAGTGTTAATAAATCTTTTGTCGTGTAAAGATTGGATGATTTTATTAACTAAGGGGATGGTGTCCAGATAGATAGGTTTATCTAATTGAATATAATATTTCTCATCCTTCAGTTGTCTGTAGCCTTCCCACAAATATTGTTCTCTATCCAAAATTACTATGGCACTCCCTTTATCTGCCGGTTTGATGACAATCTGTTTATTGTCTTTTAATTGTTTGAGGGCCAGAATTTCAGAATTGCTAAGATTAGGAGGAATTTGGTGAACTTTAAATTTGGTGTCAAAATATCTGTCGTCCGCTCTGATGATATTATCAATTTCTGGTGGAATTACAGTTTTTGGAGGAGTCCATGTTGACTTGTGAATAAACGGAAGTCTTTTAGTAGGAGGCTTATGCTCGTAGTAGGCCGCTAATCTGAGTGTTCTGTGATATTGTTGTACATCATACTTGGTTTGTGGGATCAGATCCCTATTAGTGCCCTGAGTGGGAATAAAATTGAGTCCCCGGGACAGCAGAGATATCTGTTCAGTGGTCAATTTTACATTCTTGGTTAAATTGATAACCGATTTGTTCCCCTCCTGTAGCGGCAGGCTTATGGGGATACTTAATTTAAATGTGCGCACCAGTGGTCAAATATGATTTTTCCGGTCTCATTTGTCCAATGAACATTGTCTGCTTCAGTTTTGAATTGTGTGCTGGGTAACATAGGAATGTACTCACCCAGTAGTGCAATGTATGTGTTGAGCTGTGTTAAGTTATGTTTCTCCTTCTCTGTCAGGCTGTTGGAAAAGTTAATTTGTGGGATGATGATCCGAGCCTGGGGAAAGGTAGTTTTAGCCACTCTCAGCATGCTCTGCAGTTGCTTGATGGACGTCTCTTTAGTCTTTTGGTCCCGATTGCAGATTCCGAAGGACATGATGATCTTCTCCACCGTGACGTGTGTTGTAGTGTTTTGCAGAATGCCCTCAGCGTTCCTGAAGTTGGCCCCTGGAAACGAATCGATCTGAAGGTCAGTTATGGTGTGTGGTGGCAGAGTAGACACATTTGAGTCTCCCATGATGACATGTTTTTTGTGGATGTTAAGATGCCATTCTTTTAGCTTTCTGGACGACGTCATGTGTCTTGAAGGGCGAAAGGGGCCCGCTGTGTGGGGTGTGAGGAGTACTCCCGTGCCGGCTGCCGGGGTAAGCAGGGTCTGCACTGCTGTGTGCAACGTTTCAGTAGATCTGAGTGTCGGGGCGATGGGACCCCCGCTGGGAGGACCAGCCTCACTCACCCTGGTCTCCTCCTCTGGGAGGATGGTGCTGTGAGTCGGCGAGAGTTCATCAATGGAGCTTGTGTCGTGTGAGACGCAGCCATTCCCCTGTGTGGGTGTGTGTGTGCTGGAAGATGGAGACTGGGTGGGCTGTGATGCGTCACCCAAAGTGAAGGGAAACATCCTGCGGATCCTCTGAGGTAGTGGAAGGTGCTGTAGAGGAGTGGCTGTGAAGAGGTCCTCCTCTGGTGTGTCCTCAACCACGCGCAGAGATGGCTCTGACCTCGCTGCGGAGAGAGGCCGACTGTGAGAAGTCCACCCATCCTCCAGTGTTGTGGGGACCGGAGTGTGTGCTGGCGTCTGAAGTGCACGGGGGGACATGTCCGTGGCAGCAGCGTGCAGCAAGGCTGTGGTCAGACCCGAAGCTGTAGCTGCGCCAGAGCCCCGACCTTGTGGTGGGAGGTCTCTCTTCGCGCCGACTCGGGGGGCTGAAATCTCCGGTGTGTGCATGTGTGTGTCAGTCTGCTCCTGCAGTCGTGTCAGTTCCGCCGTGATGATCTCTTCAGTCTCGGTCAGTGTTTCAGGCGTCAATCTGCGGCCGAAATGTCTCTTAGCCCAGTTAGACGCTATTTCGAACGGGGCATGCCACTCAGGTGACTCTAATATGTGCAGTTCACCTATTTCTTTTTCAATAACCTGTTCATAGTGGTTACGGAGAATGACGAGTGTCGTGTGTGCCCAGTTTTTGGCGTTGCCCTCAATCAGTTGTGATGTCTGTGTGTTAGGTACTGCAGGTTTAATCAAAATGGTTAACTGTTTCGTCATTTTGTCAATTGACACTGGAGTTTTTTCAGTACTCACATTAGAGAAGTGGTGAAATGCCTTGATTGTTCTGTGTAAGATGTGGCATTTGAGGGCAAAGTCTGGATCATCTGACCTTGTTTTATTCTCATCTCGATCTCTCACTTCAGGTTGATTACGAGTCTTGACTTGTGGGTGGTTCTCCCTCCTCCTATCTTCAGTGTTGATCTGTCGTATGTGCGCGTCTCTGCGCCTGGGCGCGTCTCTGCGTCTGGGCACCTGTTGCGGCTCCGCGCGTCGTCGGCTCTCCTCTCCATAATTGACGCGAAGTGGCGAGTTGCGTCTTCCGTAGTCCTCACGAAAGCGGCTCGGAGAATCCCCTCTGCGAACCATGTAACCTCCGCGTGGAGGGTCCGGTCTGTAGTAGGGCTCATCCCTGCGTTTCCGCGATGCGCTGTAGCTGTCTCTGTGTCTGTTCACCGTGTCGGGCAAGCGTCTTTCGCGCCGATGCAGCGATGGCTCTAGTCGGTCCTGACGAGGCTGGTTGCGTCGGGGAGAGACCCGGTCGTGGACGGGCAGGCCCGTCCTGGTCACGGAAGCGTAGGTTCTGCGTCGGTGACGGGAAGGCGACCTGCGGCGGTGGGGCGAACTGGGGGCGTCCTGGCGAAGTTCAGGAGCGCGTCCCCTCCGTGCGCTAATGTCCGCTCTCCTACCTCCATCATTAGCGGGAGCTCCGCGGTAGTGCTGGGATCTGTCCCTACCTCTGTACGTGGCAGTGGGATAGATGTCTCGCTCAGGGCTGCGATACCTTCCATGGCGGCCCCTCTTGTAGGTCACCGTGGTCCATTCCTCTCTGTTCAGTCGTCCGTGGTAGCTCATGCTAAGCTAGCCCCGTGTGTGTTTTGTAGGCCAGGAAAAAGTTACAGAAGCACTTTGGACTATTTATTTTGGCCAAACAGTGAAGCAAATAAAATGAATGAAAAAATAAAAAATGATACAGCAACGTTTCGATTTATATTAAATCTTCTTCAGGCTGATAAATTGTATAAAACTAATTGATTGTGAAGAGCGTGATGCCGCGAGTCAACTTACTCAGCGAACCCGCTTGAAAAAGGAGGGACCGGAAGCCAAGGTTGGCTTTACAACAGGTCAGAGGTCAAACGTCACTTTACGTGAAGACGTAAAATTAGACCTAACTTTACGGTCAGCAGTTATTTACATCCTTTTTCCTTTGTAACATAACATGCAACCATTAAACATGTAAAAAATGAATATATATATATATGCACACATAAACCATGTTTGCAATTTGTGTGTGTGTGTGGAAAAGGTAATAAGCTTCAGTGCATTTAACCAATATAATGTTCTGGCATAACTTAGGAACAGGTAATAAGCTTCAGTGCATTTAACCAATATAATGTTCTGGCATAACTTTGGAACAGGTAATAAGCTTCAGTGCATTTAACCAATATAATGTTCTGGCATAACTTTGGAACAGGTAATAAGCTTCAGTGCATTTAACCAATATAATGTTCTGGCATACCTTTGGAACTCAACATTTGTAAAATACACAAATATATGTCACATTTGTACAGACAGGAGGTGGAAACCCTTGACCATAATAGCAGGTAAGTATTTTACAGGTAAGTATTTAACAGGTAAGTATTTAACACTGATAGTGAAGAGGCCTAAACTGTAAGGTTGAGTTTAGGGCTCTTACAAGGAGGTTAAGTTTAGGAAAAAACCTTTGGGTTGGGCTTCAGGTAAGTAAGTGGTTGTGTTTAGGTCTGGGTCCGGGTTGAGGTGAGGTCAGAGTTAAGGTTAAAGTGGGTCCAAATTAGGTTTAGGTCAGGCTGACGGTGAGGTCAGGGTTAAGGTTAAAGTAGGTCCAAATTAGGTTTAGGTCAGGTTGAAGGTGAGGTCAGGGTTAAGGTTAAAGTAGGTCCAAATTAGGTTTAAAGGTGAGGTCAGGGTTAAGGTTAAAGTAGGTCCAAATTAGGTTTAGGTCAGGTTGAAGGTGAGGTCCGGGTTGAGAGAAGATAAGGTTAGAGTTAGGCGCAGGATCAGGAATGAGGGAAATATACAAACATCAAAGGGAAAAGAAACAAAGCAAAGGAGGCACTGGCTGGTCAGGTTTGGGTTCGGGTTATGGGAGAGTGCTGTAAATACAGTCCAGCCCCCGGTGCACTGTCCATCACAGAGCCATGCTCCGAATCCCTCAATGTTCGTTCAAACCCTGTGGGTCCTTGGTCCCGAGTTTAGCGATCCATCTCATCTCGGCCTTCTTCCTCTGTGCCGTGGTCCAGCAGGCGTTAGTCTCGACGACTGTTGTTGTGAGTGCTTCCAGTCCATGTAAGAGAAAGTGTCTAACTAGTGGTGTATCAGTCTTCTTTCTCTTGGTAATGTTGTACTTGTGTTGTGCAAAGCGTGTGGAAAGCATATTGCCAGTTTCACCCACATATTGTAATTTACACTTTGTGCATGAAATATTGTAAACACAGTTTTTGGTGAAAGGGTCTCCTCTGGTTAGGATTTTAAATATTTCCCCTGTGCTGTTATTACAGAGCCACTGTCTATGTCTAAAGTAATCTTTTTGTACTGTGGGCCTTGGTTTTAAAAGTGGTTGTATTTTAGCCTTTACTAAGTGATCCTGTAAGTTTTTATTCCTTCTGAACGCTGGTATGATACTGTGATTACTTAGGGTGGGAGACCCTTTGATGCACGTATTGAAGTTGATTCTGAGTTGGTTGGATAATTTCTTGGTGGACGGAGAGTAGGTGGTGATGAGTGGAAGGCTTGAAGTAAGTGCTGTAGGTTTAACCTCCAGAAATGATTTGAGGCCCTTTCTACAGAAGGTCCTAGAGTACCCCCTAGTGGACAATGCTCGAAATAGAATTGTGACCGCTTCCTTGAAATCATTCTGTCCTGTGCAGATTCTGTGAAATCTAAGTAATTGTGATTTGATTAGTCCCGCGTACGTATGTTTGGGATGGAAACTGGTCTTGTGGAGGAGAGCATGTGTGTCTGTTTCTTTAAAGAACACTTTGATATCTAAACATTGATTTTTTTGGAAATTGTTTCCTTTAAAAATTGTCGTGTCCAGAAAATCCACCGACTTCAGACTGCTCGTTGATTTAATTTTAATCGAGTCCCTGTGGGTATTGAGGGTATTTAGGAAGCTCTCAAATTCTAGTTGGTTATGGGTCCACACCCCCCAGATATCATCGAGGTATCTATAATAATGGAGCGGCTTTTTTTCACATGCCTGCAGTGCTGTAGTCTCCCATTCAGCCATGAAGATATTGGCATAAGCTGGTGCGAATTTTTTGCCCATGGCTGTTCCTTTAATTTGTAAGAACCATTCCTCGTTGAATTGGAAATCATTTCTGGTCAGATTAATCTTCAGTAATTCCAGTAGCTCTTTATCAGGCCTCTTTATGTTACGCTGTTTTTGGAAGGCGTTTTTTATAGCCTGTAATCCCTCTTCAATGTCTATGTTGGTGTATAAGCTCTCAATATCTAAGGTAAAGAGGATGGCTTCTTCAGGAATCTTCAGTTTCTTTACTATGTTCACGAAATGATAAGTGTCTTTAATATAGCTGGGATGTGTGATTGAAAGAGGATTTAAAAAGTGGTCCAAATACTCCGCCGTGTGGTAGGTCTCGCTGCTGCAGTCTGAGACAATAGGACGGCCTGGTGGAATTTGATGAGGTAAGCTCCATTTACTGGGATCTTTGTGGATCTTAGGGAGCATATAAAAGATTCTGGCTCTGGGTGTGGAGTCCCCTATCAGGTAGTGCTTCTGTTTAGTGTTAATAAATCTTTTGTCGTGTAAAGATTGGATGATTTTATTAACTAAGGGGATGGTGTCCAGATAGATAGGTTTATCTAATTGAATATAATATTTCTCATCCTTCAGTTGTCTGTAGCCTTCCCACAAATATTGTTCTCTATCCAAAATTACTATGGCACTCCCTTTATCTGCCGGTTTGATGACAATCTGTTTATTGTCTTTTAATTGTTTGAGGGCCAGAATTTCAGAATTGCTAAGATTAGGAGGAATTTGGTGAACTTTAAATTTGGTGTCAAAATATCTGTCGTCCGCTCTGATGATATTATCAATTTCTGGTGGAATTACAGTTTTTGGAGGAGTCCATGTTGACTTGTGAATAAACGGAAGTCTTTTAGTAGGAGGCTTATGCTCGTAGTAGGCCGCTAATCTGAGTGTTCTGTGATATTGTTGTACATCATACTTGGTTTGTGGGATCAGATCCCTATTAGTGCCCTGAGTGGGAATAAAATTGAGTCCCCGGGACAGCAGAGATATCTGTTCAGTGGTCAATTTTACATTCTTGGTTAAATTGATAACCGATTTGTTCCCCTCCTGTAGCGGCAGGCTTATGGGGATACTTAATTTAAATGTGCGCACCAGTGGTCAAATATGATTTTTCCGGTCTCATTTGTCCAATGAACATTGTCTGCTTCAGTTTTGAATTGTGTGCTGGGTAACATAGGAATGTACTCACCCAGTAGTGCAATGTATGTGTTGAGCTGTGTTAAGTTATGTTTCTCCTTCTCTGTCAGGCTGTTGGAAAAGTTAATTTGTGGGATGATGATCCGAGCCTGGGGAAAGGTAGTTTTAGCCACTCTCAGCATGCTCTGCAGTTGCTTGATGGACGTCTCTTTAGTCTTTTGGTCCCGATTGCAGATTCCGAAGGACATGATGATCTTCTCCACCGTGACGTGTGTTGTAGTGTTTTGCAGAATGCCCTCAGCGTTCCTGAAGTTGGCCCCTGGAAACGAATCGATCTGAAGGTCAGTTATGGTGTGTGGTGGCAGAGTAGACACATTTGAGTCTCCCATGATGACATGTTTTTTGTGGATGTTAAGATGCCATTCTTTTAGCTTTCTGGACGACGTCATGTGTCTTGAAGGGCGAAAGGGGCCCGCTGTGTGGGGTGTGAGGAGTACTCCCGTGCCGGCTGCCGGGGTAAGCAGGGTCTGCACTGCTGTGTGCAACGTTTCAGTAGATCTGAGTGTCGGGGCGATGGGACCCCCGCTGGGAGGACCAGCCTCACTCACCCTGGTCTCCTCCTCTGGGAGGATGGTGCTGTGAGTCGGCGAGAGTTCATCAATGGAGCTTGTGTCGTGTGAGACGCAGCCATTCCCCTGTGTGGGTGTGTGTGTGCTGGAAGATGGAGACTGGGTGGGCTGTGATGCGTCACCCAAAGTGAAGGGAAACATCCTGCGGATCCTCTGAGGTAGTGGAAGGTGCTGTAGAGGAGTGGCTGTGAAGAGGTCCTCCTCTGGTGTGTCCTCAACCACGCGCAGAGATGGCTCTGACCTCGCTGCGGAGAGAGGCCGACTGTGAGAAGTCCACCCATCCTCCAGTGTTGTGGGGACCGGAGTGTGTGCTGGCGTCTGAAGTGCACGGGGGGACATGTCCGTGGCAGCAGCGTGCAGCAAGGCTGTGGTCAGACCCGAAGCTGTAGCTGCGCCAGAGCCCCGACCTTGTGGTGGGAGGTCTCTCTTCGCGCCGACTCGGGGGGCTGAAATCTCCGGTGTGTGCATGTGTGTGTCAGTCTGCTCCTGCAGTCGTGTCAGTTCCGCCGTGATGATCTCTTCAGTCTCGGTCAGTGTTTCAGGCGTCAATCTGCGGCCGAAATGTCTCTTAGCCCAGTTAGACGCTATTTCGAACGGGGCATGCCACTCAGGTGACTCTAATATGTGCAGTTCACCTATTTCTTTTTCAATAACCTGTTCATAGTGGTTACGGAGAATGACGAGTGTCGTGTGTGCCCAGTTTTTGGCGTTGCCCTCAATCAGTTGTGATGTCTGTGTGTTAGGTACTGCAGGTTTAATCAAAATGGTTAACTGTTTCGTCATTTTGTCAATTGACACTGGAGTTTTTTCAGTACTCACATTAGAGAAGTGGTGAAATGCCTTGATTGTTCTGTGTAAGATGTGGCATTTGAGGGCAAAGTCTGGATCATCTGACCTTGTTTTATTCTCATCTCGATCTCTCACTTCAGGTTGATTACGAGTCTTGACTTGTGGGTGGTTCTCCCTCCTCCTATCTTCAGTGTTGATCTGTCGTATGTGCGCGTCTCTGCGCCTGGGCGCGTCTCTGCGTCTGGGCACCTGTTGCGGCTCCGCGCGTCGTCGGCTCTCCTCTCCATAATTGACGCGAAGTGGCGAGTTGCGTCTTCCGTAGTCCTCACGAAAGCGGCTCGGAGAATCCCCTCTGCGAACCATGTAACCTCCGCGTGGAGGGTCCGGTCTGTAGTAGGGCTCATCCCTGCGTTTCCGCGATGCGCTGTAGCTGTCTCTGTGTCTGTTCACCGTGTCGGGCAAGCGTCTTTCGCGCCGATGCAGCGATGGCTCTAGTCGGTCCTGACGAGGCTGGTTGCGTCGGGGAGAGACCCGGTCGTGGACGGGCAGGCCCGTCCTGGTCACGGAAGCGTAGGTTCTGCGTCGGTGACGGGAAGGCGACCTGCGGCGGTGGGGCGAACTGGGGGCGTCCTGGCGAAGTTCAGGAGCGCGTCCCCTCCGTGCGCTAATGTCCGCTCTCCTACCTCCATCATTAGCGGGAGCTCCGCGGTAGTGCTGGGATCTGTCCCTACCTCTGTACGTGGCAGTGGGATAGATGTCTCGCTCAGGGCTGCGATACCTTCCATGGCGGCCCCTCTTGTAGGTCACCGTGGTCCATTCCTCTCTGTTCAGTCGTCCGTGGTAGCTCATGCTAAGCTAGCCCCGTGTGTGTTTTGTAGGCCAGGAAAAAGTTACAGAAGCACTTTGGACTATTTATTTTGGCCAAACAGTGAAGCAAATAAAATGAATGAAAAAATAAAAAATGATACAGCAACGTTTCGATTTATATTAAATCTTCTTCAGGCTGATAAATTGTATAAAACTAATTGATTGTGAAGAGCGTGATGCCGCGAGTCAACTTACTCAGCGAACCCGCTTGAAAAAGGAGGGACCGGAAGCCAAGGTTGGCTTTACAACAGGTCAGAGGTCAAACGTCACTTTACGTGAAGACGTAAAATTAGACCTAACTTTACGGTCAGCAGTTATTTACATCCTTTTTCCTTTGTAACATAACATGCAACCATTAAACATGTAAAAAATGAATATATATATATATGCACACATAAACCATGTTTGCAATTTGTGTGTGTGTGTGGAAAAGGTAATAAGCTTCAGTGCATTTAACCAATATAATGTTCTGGCATAACTTAGGAACAGGTAATAAGCTTCAGTGCATTTAACCAATATAATGTTCTGGCATAACTTTGGAACAGGTAATAAGCTTCAGTGCATTTAACCAATATAATGTTCTGGCATAACTTTGGAACAGGTAATAAGCTTCAGTGCATTTAACCAATATAATGTTCTGGCATACCTTTGGAACTCAACATTTGTAAAATACACAAATATATGTCACATTTGTACAGACAGGAGGTGGAAACCCTTGACCATAATAGCAGGTAAGTATTTTACAGGTAAGTATTTAACAGGTAAGTATTTAACACTGATAGTGAAGAGGCCTAAACTGTAAGGTTGAGTTTAGGGCTCTTACAAGGAGGTTAAGTTTAGGAAAAAACCTTTGGGTTGGGCTTCAGGTAAGTAAGTGGTTGTGTTTAGGTCTGGGTCCGGGTTGAGGTGAGGTCAGAGTTAAGGTTAAAGTGGGTCCAAATTAGGTTTAGGTCAGGCTGACGGTGAGGTCAGGGTTAAGGTTAAAGTAGGTCCAAATTAGGTTTAGGTCAGGTTGAAG
This sequence comes from Anarhichas minor, assembly GCF_050575085.1. NCBI lineage: Eukaryota > Metazoa > Chordata > Actinopteri > Perciformes > Anarhichadidae > Anarhichas > Anarhichas minor. Next base: position 22,151 of record NW_027466756.1, read on the forward strand.
GTGAGGTCAGGGTTAAGGTTAAAGTAGGTCCAAATTAGGTTTAAAGGTGAGGTCAGGGTTAAGGTTAAAGTAGGTCCAAATTAGGTTTAGGTCAGGTTGAAGGTGAGGTCCGGGTTGAGAGAAGATAAGGTTAGAGTTAGGCGCAGGATCAGGAATGAGGGAAATATACAAACATCAAAGGGAAAAGAAACAAAGCAAAGGAGGCACTGGAGGCAGGGTTAGGGTTAGGGTTAGGGTTAGGGTTAGGGTTAGGGTTAGGGTTAGGGTTAGGGTTAGGGTTAGGGTTAGGGTTAGGGTTAGGGTTAGGGTTAGGGTTAGGGGTTAGGGTTAGGGTTAGGGTTAGGGTTAGGGTTAGGGTTAGGGTTAGGGTTAGGGTTAGGGTTAGGGTTAGGGTTAGGGTTAGGGTTAGGGTTAGGGTTAGGGTTAGGGTTAGGGTTAGGGTTAGGGTTAGGGTTAGGGTTAGGGTTAGGGTTAGGGTTAGGGTTAGGGTTAGGGTTAGGGTTAGGGTTAGGGTTAGGGTTAGGGTTAGGGTTAGGGTTAGGGTTAGGGTTAGGGTTAGGGTTAGGGTTAGGGTTAGGGTTAGGGTTAGGGTTAGGGTTAGGGTTAGGGTTAGGGTTAGGGTTAGGGTTAGGGTTAGGGTTAGGGTTAGGGTTAGGGTTAGGGTTAGGGTTAGGGTTAGGGTTAGGGTTAGGGTTAGGGTTAGGGTTAGGGTTAGGGTTAGGGTTAGGGTTAGGGTTAGGGTTAGGGTTAGGGTTAGGGTTAGGGTTAGGGTTAGGGTTAGGGTTAGGGTTAGGGTTAGGGTTAGGGTTAGGGTTAGGGTTAGGGTTAGGGTTAGGGTTAGGGTTAGGGTTAGGGTTAGGGTTAGGGTTAGGGTTAGGGTTAGGGTTAGGGTTAGGGTTAGGGTTAGGGTTAGGGTTAGGGTTAGGGTTAGGGTTAGGGTTAGGGTTAGGGTTAGGGTTAGGGTTAGGGTTAGGGTTAGGGTTAGGGTTAGGGTTAGGGTTAGGGTTAGGGTTAGGGTTAGGGTTAGGGTTAGGGTTAGGGTTAGGGTTAGGGTTAGGGTTAGGGTTAGGGTTAGGGTTAGGGTTAGGGTTAGGGTTAGGGTTAGGGTTAGGGTTAGGGTTAGGGTTAGGGTTAGGGTTAGGGTTAGGGTTAGGGTTAGGGTTAGGGTTAGGGTTAGGGTTAGGGTTAGGGTTAGGGTTAGGGTTAGGGTTAGGGTTAGGGTTAGGGTTAGGGTTAGGGTTAGGGTTAGGGTTAGGGTTAGGGTTAGGGTTAGGGTTAGGGTTAGGGTTAGGGTTAGGGTTAGGGTTAGGGTTAGGGTTAGGGTTAGGGTTAGGGTTAGGGTTAGGGTTAGGGTTAGGGTTAGGGTTAGGGTTAGGGTTAGGGTTAGGGTTAGGGTTAGGGTTAGGGTTAGGGTTAGGGTTAGGGTTAGGGTTAGGGTTAGGGTTAGGGTTAGGGTTAGGGTTAGGGTTAGGGTTAGGGTTAGGGTTAGGGTTAGGGTTAGGGTTAGGGTTAGGGTTAGGGTTAGGGTTAGGGTTAGGGTTAGGGTTAGGGTTAGGGTTAGGGTTAGGGTTAGGGTTAGGGTTAGGGTTAGGGTTAGGGTTAGGGTTAGGGTTAGGGTTAGGGTTAGGGTTAGGGTTAGGGTTAGGGTTAGGGTTAGGGTTAGGGTTAGGGTTAGGGTTAGGGTTAGGGTTAGGGTTAGGGTTAGGGTTAGGGTTAGGGTTAGGGTTAGGGTTAGGGTTAGGGTTAGGGTTAGGGTTAGGGTTAGGGTTAGGGTTAGGGTTAGGGTTAGGGTTAGGGTTAGGGTTAGGGTTAGGGTTAGGGTTAGGGTTAGGGTTAGGGTTAGGGTTAGGGTTAGGGTTAGGGTTAGGGTTAGGGTTAGGGTAGGGTTAGGGTTAGGGGTTAGGGTTAGGGTTAGGGTTAGGGTTAGGGTTAGGGTTAGGGTTAGGGTTAGGGTTAGGGTTAGGGTTAGGGTTAGGGTTAGGGTTAGGGTTAGGGTTAGGGTTAGGGTTAGGGTTAGGGTTAGGGTTAGGGTTAGGGTTAGGGTTAGGGTTAGGGTTAGGTTAGGGTTAGGGTTAGGGTTAGGGTTAGGGTTAGGGTTAGGGTTAGGGTTAGGGTTAGGGTTAGGGTTAGGGTTAGGGTTAGGGTTAGGGTTAGGGTTAGGGTTAGGGTTAGGGTTAGGGTTAGGGTTAGGGTTAGGGTTAGGGTTAGGGTTAGGGTTAGGGTTAGGGTTAGGGTTAGGGTTAGGGTTAGGGTTAGGGTTAGGGTTAGGGTTAGGGTTAGGGTTAGGGTTAGGGTTAGGGTTAGGGTTAGGGTTAGGGTTAGGGTTAGGGTTAGGGTTAGGGTTAGGGGTTAGGGTTAGGGTTAGGGTTAGGGTTAGGGGTTAGGGTTAGGGTTAGGGTTAGGGTTAGGGTTAGGGTTAGGGTTAGGGTTAGGGTTAGGGTTAGGGTTAGGGTTAGGGTTAGGGTTAGGGTTAGGGTTAGGGTTAGGGTTAGGGTTAGGGTTAGGGTTAGGGTTAGGGTTAGGGTTAGGGTTAGGGTTAGGGTTAGGGTTAGGGTTAGGGTTAGGGTTAGGGTTAGGGTTAGGGTTAGGGTTAGGGTTAGGGTTAGGGTTAGGGTTAGGGTTAGGGTTAGGGTTAGGGTTAGGGTTAGGGTTAGGGTTAGGGTTAGGGTTAGGTTAGGGTTAGGGTTAGGGTTAGGGTTAGGGGTTAGGGTTAGGGTTAGGGTTAGGGTTAGGGTTAGGGTTAGGGTTAGGGTTAGGGTTAGGGTTAGGGTTAGGGTTAGGGTTAGGGTTAGGGTTAGGGTTAGGGTTAGGGTTAGGGTTAGGGTTAGGGTTGGTAGGGTTAGGGTTAGG
>NW_027466757.1:0-18288 GCF_050575085.1 Anarhichas minor
TGAGCATCTCATTGATCACGATTATTAAAACCTAATCTCATGAGGACAAGACACGGATCTCGTTATATTGATAATAATTTAATATCGTTTATCGCAGTGAGTTTGACACACAACGACTCATATCGTAGAGAGATGAGAGGAGATTTCAACATTCAGCAGATCAGCCACAGACGGTGCTCGCGTTGCTATGGAAACAGCGCGAGTTTACTCGCTGCCACTGGTTGACATCACAACACTGAAACTGCACGAGCCATTCTTAAACTCCATGCTCGTGTTTGAAACTGTGAAATCATCTAGGAGCTGCTGTACTGACGACAGATACCAAACGTGTCAGACATTACGAGGAGTGATGGACTCTGGGAAATTATGATAATTTATTGTTATAAAATAATAAAATCCTCACGGTATGTCTTATAGTTTGATATCGATTCACAGTATATTGTGATGGATACAAGAGAGGCTGATGAAAATCATGTTCATCTAATATGACTACAGTTTTGCATCATTGCCCACAATAATCCTATAAATATATTGAAGTGATAGCTTCTCTAATACAAACAAGATGGAAAAAAACCTCTGACGATAGACATATTTCTATAATCTCATGGTGTGTTTCATAAAACCGGGTGGTGTCTTTATGGTTCATGGATACAGATTTGTAATAAGGAGACCTTTCTCACTAACGTGAGACACTCGTCACCTGCAGTAACAGAGCACTGAGCTATTTGGAGCCAACCTGGAAACCTCATTTTGTGGCCCCACAGCTCTGTGTTCCCTGTGGGGAACTAGGTGGGCAAAAACATGTCGAGGCTGTCACTACAATGAGGTGAACATGATAACGTGGTGTGTTGCTTCTACTGGCTCGAGTTAGCAGAAGACAAGGCCAAAACGGTAGCCAAAATATAGAGGGGTTGTTTCCTGTACACTGCAGCGTTGGGTGCATGCTCTCTTGTAAGTCAAAGTTGAAGTGATGTGCAACTCAACGACAAGACTATTTAAGGGTACAATGATAAATCCAAGTATAATTATTATCTCATATCTTCCTCACCGTTTTCTCCCTTTTCCTCTCCCTGCAGGGCGAAGATGAAGCTGGAGTCACTCTCTGTGCTGTGTCTGTCGCTCCTGTTGTTTCATTCTTCTCTGGCCAAGAGAGGAGGCGGCTTCGGGAAGGGCTTCGGCTCCAAGAGGTCCTCCACGTCCAACCGAGGCAGAACCAACAGGAATAATGCGGGCTCTCAGGGTGGATACCCCAAGCAGCCTGGACAACCCAATCAGGGAGGCCACCCTCCGCAGTCAGGCAGACCTGGGAATCCGGGTGGTTACCCCCAGCAGCCGGCTGGAGGCTACCCTAACCAGTATCCAGCGCGGGGCTCCCCATACGGAGGAGGCTATGGCGGCTATGGCGGTTACGGTGGTCATGGTGGTCATGGAGGTGGATTCATCAACCAAAACCCGAACAACAAAGTCCTGAGCCCTCAATACGGGGGCAGCTATGGATATGGGGGCCACGGTGCTGGTGGCGGCTCTCCCTTTTCCCACTCGGTTCAGGCAATGGGCATGCGTCCCTCTGACAGATCCAGAGGGTTCGGACGCGGCGCGGTGATGGCAGCAGCTGGAGGGGCTATGGCAGGGATGGCCCTGGGCTACGGGTTAGGGAGGTTCCCCCGTCCTCCCTTCGGCTTCCACAACCCCCAGGAGGAGCATTACTACAACCACTACATGTACAGGAGGTATGGGGCCAAGTCCACTGATGCCAACGACTACAGCAGAGACTACCGGTACAGCCAGCCCCCTCAAACCTACGACAGCTACATGGACTCCTGCATGAAGAGGACCGACCTTCTGCTGGCGGAGAACCCAAAGTCAAACAACGACCCGGCTGCTGCTACCACAAATACAACCACTGCTGCCGCCTCAGGTCCAGACGTCGGCTCAACCGACGTAGGCAGCAACACAACGGAGACCAACGGCACTGCAGCAGATAACTCCTCGACCTCCGCACCTTCGCCGCCGCGCCCCCTAAATCGGCCTGCAGCCGATCCCGAGCCTCCGGCGTCACAGGTTGTCAGCAGCGCCGAAGACGACGACACGGTCAGCATCGTGGAGATCGGCTACCCGGCTCTGATCGAGCAGGTGAAGGCCAGGAGATGCATGGAGCTGTACATGGTCTACTCTGAAAGGTACCTGAAGGGGCCGACCGATGGGGTGCAGCGACCGGAGACGGGCTGGCTGGGGTTTGTAGCCGTGGTCACCAGTACTACACTGATGCTACTGAATAGCAACATGCTGATGTCGCTCCACTGAGGCCTTTGGTGATGGAGCGTTTATTAAAGGGATGGAAAATGATTGGGGAGAGAGGACTTTCTTTATCGTGTGTGGATTTTCTACTTTTTTTTTTTTTTTTTTTAATATTAAGGCATCACATCCTCATGCATGTGCTTGATTGGCGCATAGTGCCTCATCGTGGAACTATGTGTTTAAAGAAAGGAAATGGTTCGACCAGACAGCCAGTGATGGAACAGACTGCTCTTGTGTTTTCCTCTTCTGAGAGACAAAGGGGCCCATTTACTGTCCTTAATACTCCAGGCTTCTGACCGAGGACATATCCGGCCCATTAATGTCCATATAGATCTAAACGTGCTCTCTAACCGGGACAGATTCAATTACAACAAACTACAAGTGTTAAAACTCCTCACAGTGTGCACCTCTCGCCATAGAAATAAAGAGTGGCACTCCCGCTGCTCATCTTTCTGTGTTTGTGATGTGTTTACCAGAAACGTATTTATTCAAGGAAACTGGGTCTTTTTTTGCATCAGAGGGAAAAGCACCCTGAGAGAGTAGCTGTGTGTTTGTAGCTGCGGCGCTGGTACAGACGGTTATGGTGACGATCTGTGTGACGGACATCGGCTTCTTAAATACGATTATTTTAACTCCAGGGGACAGTCTAAAGAGTTGGAAAACAGTGAATAGTGTTCTAAATCTATCAGTTAATACTGGACTTTAACCTGTCTAACATCTCATTACTCTACTAATACAGTACAAATATCACTGCTTTTGAACGGGGAGTTTTACATCCAGAGCAATACTATTTGTAATGATTCATGTCTACTCATTCCTTTGTAGCTTAAAACATGAATGGACTTTTAGCATATTAAAAAAGGTCCATGAAATACATAAAGTCAAACCAGAAAGACTGATTATTCAATCTGTCCGTACTTATTATTATGTGTAAACACAGACAGTAGTATGCATGCTGTTGTACTAACACAATTACTTTGGAACCAATGCCTGAGTATGTATGTAACCCAGTGGTTCCCAAACTTTTTCTGTCAAGACCCCCTTTGATGATATAGGAACATTGGACGACCCCCCCCCCCCCGCAACCCGACCCCAAATTTGTCTTGGTTTTTAATGAATTGCATTATAATGCATGAACTGTATAAAATATTTTTGCGCTTTAGACCAGTCACAAATCTGTCCATCTTTGTACATACTTCCTTCTCTTATCTTTATCTTTCTCTGTCGCTCCGTATCTTTCTCGCTCTGTGTCGCTGTGTGTCTCTCTCTCGTTCGCGCTCCCTCACTCTCTCTCTCCCTCGCTCGTTCGCGCTCTCTCGCTCGGGCGCGCGCTCGCTCTCGCTCTCGCTGGTTTTGCCACAGTCGGTCTGTGACATGAGCCGCTCTGGTGGCGTGGTTGGAACACAGTGCATGTCACGTCGGTTATTTTATATTGTTTTACCGGTGTATGTGTGCGTCTGTGTGTGTGGGTTGGTGATGAAGCCGCGACCCCCCTGTAGTACCACCGCGCCCCCCCTAGGGGTCGCGACCCCCACTTTGGGAACCACTGATGTAACCGTTTACCTCGTGTACTGCTTAGTACAGTGTGTCGTATATTTTCCAGATACTTTTTATACACCGGCGTCCCATGTACTGTCCTGCTGGAGCTCCTGCTGAATACTGAGGGTTGACTCACACATTTTGGATTTGTTCTTGTCAAATAAACTTTACTAATGTGCACTTGCAGACTTTTGTGTGTGGGAACTTTACAAAATGTAGCAATTCCATCTGAATCTCGTTTTTCAGAAACACTGCAGTGTTAACTGGGAGCTAATACTCAGACAGAAGAAACATATCAAGTCTGTCTCGTATAATGAAGGAGTAACTGAGGACGGGGTCGACTCCTCTCTGTGTTTCAGGTCTGAACGTGTGGTGAAGCGTGATAATTGAATGTGAACGGTCCAAAGAACACGGCTGGATGTTGCTGTAGGACAGCAAACAGGAGCAATGGTGTGATCTGATTGGCTGTGAGCTCATGAAGCCGAGACAAGTCATGCAAGCACTTTAAGGCCCCATCAGAGTTTCCATTTGTTCATCAAATACCACGCTTATTGGAACTGATATATTTTATAATATGATATAATAATAATATCCAGTGTTGGAAATTACATTACTGACACACTCCGTAATGACGTAATCCTCAATCTTATTGCATTGGAGTTGCAAATCCAAAGCAGTGGATTTAGTAAGTTGTCGACTAACTAAAGGCCCTGGTCCAGGTGTGGCCCTGGTCCAGGTGTGGCCCTGCCTCCCCTGACACTGAGTGAAGCCAGTGAAGCTACACATTGAACAGCTGAGCGTCTCCTTTGTGGAGCTCTGCTCTTCTACCAGAGGCTTCTTCTCTGCTGCTGATAATTGGACTCACATGACTAAAATGACCTATTTTCTAAAAATTATGTTCGTCCGTCTTGCCATCTAGGATTTGGCCTCCCACATGAAATCTATTGCATGTATTGTACATTGTTTTGTTACATCAACTTAAAGGATTGACTTGAAACAGCAGCAGAGAGCGATGTGCTGATTAAAGACCATGAGATGCAGCTGAAAGCTCTGGAACAAGAAAGGCAGTGGTGCTTGTGTTGAGAGGTCTTCAGCTCTTTAGAATACAGTTTCCCCCTAAAGTCGGATTTATCCGTGGTCAACAAACACGTAAACACTGTCTCTTCTCACAATAACGTAGACAATAAAATTCAACACAAAAGTTTGTCCTAAGTTATTTTTTATTGTTTTAACAATAATTAACATGGAAGCACATTTTGCTCTTTACATAAAAGTCTACAAAATGGCATAAAACATATACTTTAATTAGGTAAAGTATACATAAACAAGCAAAGTACTGAAAACAGTAAGACTGGAATACACTGTTTAATATGCTCATGCTCTCTGTCCCAGTATAACCGGTCCAGAGGTATAGAATATGAAACAGATTGAAAAAACTAAAATAAGAAGGTATAGTGAAATACAGTGAGAAATGGCATTATCATAGCTGCTCTTAAACTCTTGTCCTAACATGACTTGTTGAGGTAGACTTAACCTAATTACACATCCAATCTGTTCTATCTTCACGGAGACATATCGATCATAAAACAATCATCAAAAGTATAAAAAAAACAGACTGCCCGGGGGAGAGGAAACCATATTCCTGACATATTTCTACAGGAGGTTTGTTCAGCTGCAGATTGAAGCTCGGTGTCATGTTGTGGAGGTCAGAAATCCTCACAGACTCACTGAGGAGTAGAAGGGAAACACATCTTTTCATCAATCCGGCATTCAAAGGTCATATCTTAGGTCACACTGGACTATTTTAGGTCAGGTTGAGGGTTGTTTTCTTTAGTCAGGGTTTGTTCGGACCTGTGTGTGTTTTGGGGATCCCAGCTCCGGCTCCAGCTCTACATGAAGGCCCCCCAGTGGCCCATCAGCAGGGCCATCAGGGAGCCGATGACCACAATGATGCTGTTGTAGATGGGCCCGCTGGACGCTCCAGTATAGTACCCCATGTCTCCGGAGCCCTCCGCCTCGTAGCCGGGCCTGCGGCCGTAGCCTCCACCGCCTCCGTATCCTCCATAACCACCTCCATATCCTCCATAACCACCACCATACCCTCCATAACCACCTCCATATCCTCCACCGTACCCGGGGCGGCTCAGGGCAGACCCGATCACGGCTCCTCCTATGGCGCCCGCTGCAGCTGCCCCGGCTACTTTCCCCACACTGGAGCCACCGCTCTGGACCGGCCTGTAGCCTCCACCCCGGCCGAAGCCTCCACCTCGGCCAAAGCCTCCACCTCGGCCGCCTCCGAAGCCTCCACGACCACGTGCCTCCGAGCTGGGGAACAGCGTGACGAGGAGCAGCAGGCAGAGAGCTGCTGTGAGGGGGACTTTATGCAGGACACACATTATTGTTTTATCCTGTAACAATAAGACAAAGGAAACCTTAGTAGGAGGAGGGAATGTGTTGCTTTTCTGTGTCTGTTGTTCTTGTTGATGGACGGTGATGGAAGAAGTCCACAGTGAACCAGAAAACCACAGTACATCAATAATAACAATTCATTTAAAGAGACATTTTCAAGCAAGAAGCACAACATGTTTCTCAGATTTTCTAAAATAAAGACAATCACAGGATAAAAAAAAGCAGCATTAAAAAAAGCTGCAGGAGGAAGAAAACAAAAATCATTATACAACTTGTAAAAAAGAACTCATACATAAATATACATTAAGAAAGGGTAAGCTGTCAATAAAAGATGTTATACAAAAATATGCTAGGAAACAGCATCTGTAAATACTTTAAATTAGTAATAATAGGAAGTGAGCTAAGTCCTGCAAGTACCAATGAAGTATTATCAGCTAAATATACTTCAAGTATCAATAGTACAAGTATTCACGATGCAAAAATGACAATTTAAGGGTGTAATATTATTATATAAATTAGATATCATATTAAATATATACCATTTGAAATGTAGCTGGTTGAGGTGATGATCTTTGTTTACATATGTAAACACTGATGAGTAGATTCATCTACAAAAATACTTCATAGTTTTAGAAGTTGATCATATACTTTAAATGTGAAGTCTTGATTTACAAAGTAAATAGTAATATAGCTGTCAAATCAGAGTACTGGAGTAAAAAGTACAATGTTTGCCTCACAAATGCTGCAGATAATGAACATACTAGTGTATGTACTTGGTTGTACTGGTCCCTGAAGGCACACGGTGCTCATGAACGGCCTGATGGGGAGATGTTCTCTTGGCCGCTTTAGTCCGGCTGCGTGTTATTTTTACGTCGCTGATAAATTAAGAGCAGGACAGATCACGGCTCGTAATCCAGCTTTGAGAAACACATTTTACACAAGCGGCGTCACAATTTAACACCGTGGCTGACCTGGGATCAGATGGCTTTCATAATCTCTAACGCCCTCATTAGGATCTACTGGAGGAGATGAGATCTGGTTCTATAGACCTGTGGGGCAAGACCTGCTGCAATAATCCCCAATATACGACATTTGTCAGCAATAAATAAATGTCTAAATGCCCATCGAACAGAGAGAATAACATAGAACTTTAGGGGAGTGACAGAAAGTTAAACAGATAGAGAACTAATCGAATGAAATAAATATAAATATAAATTAGGGAAATGATAACACTAAAAAGCTATATACAATATATGCATCACAGTACTATACAACAAATATATATCAGATATTTGTGCAGAAGAAATCCAGTAGTCCAACTCCAGCAGCCACTGTGTATAGTGTAAGTAAACAAAACATAATAAAGTAGTTTTATATATTATACTATGTTATGTATTATAGAATATGTGTGCAACATATGTAATAAAGACACGTTATACAGTAATAATAGTCCTATGAAATAGTGGAAACTAACTACAGTAAGTACATGTACTTTTACTTATATTCCATATTTAAGACAGAAATGTATTCATTTAACAGCTATAGTTACGAGTAACATTTGTGATTGACATATGCAAACAAAATATATAATCAGATTGTAAAACATAATGCATTGTTATAGATTAAAGTGCATTAACAGTATGAAGCAGTTAAAAATGGCCAAACTCCAACACTAAAGTGCTGCTTATGTATTAAAACATGGTGCTGAAGTAAACAATGAGATTACTTCTTCCACCACTGAGCAGCATGACATCATTTGCTCCACCGTCAACACAGTACGCAGTCTAATCTGTGTCCTCTAAAAAGACGAGTTGAGCTATAATTACACGAGGTCACTTAGTTTGACAATAATCCAGCGACTCCCAGATTAAAGCTGCTGCTGCAGCAGCACCGACTCACAAAGGAGGATTAAAAACGTTTCATTGTGAATTTGGAGCCCTCCGATCTGTTTACCAGCGTATTAGTATTACTCGTGTCTACACAATTTGTGCAAATTAAATAACAAGAGAAATGTATTCATAAAATCAGATGAGGAAACTAAGCAGTGGTGGGAGAAGTGCTCAGATCCTGAAGTACTGAATTGAAAATGTTACTTCAGTAAAAGTACACAAGTATTATCCCCAGAATAAAGCTGAAATATCAAAAGTACAAATACTTACAGCTCAGAATGGCTCCTTTCAAAGTGTTGAACATTATATTATGATATAGTATCACTAATGAACATGTAAAGCTTTTTAATGTTAGTTTGTCGATGTGGAGCATCTTTCTGATACTTTGTGTACTATTGGGTAGATTAGTAGTACGGTACTGCTTCATGTCGTGTTTTTTTCAAATGGTAAAAGTAAATAAAAAGGTACAATACTTAGTAAATGTACTGTGTTACATTCCACCACTGAAAACATTGTTGAAACCCGCTGAACTCAATAGAAGCGTGTATGAAATAAGTATAAATGCGAATGAACAGCCTCACCTGTCGACTGTCTGTGACGGACACAAAGACGAGGATCCTCTTCCACGCGGTGTTCGCTCAGACTCTTCTGACAGAGAGAAGCGGGTCTCAGGACCAGTCTGTGATCCTCCAGACAATCTCAATCAGGTGAGTGGATCACTGTCTCACACCTGCTCATTGGCTGGGTGTGCAGTAAGCTGCTGTAGCACCGACATCACACATAAATACCTCTGTGGGTGTGTACATGTGTGTGTGTGTGTCCTAATTTAGTGTGAATTATTTAACCACTTAGTGAATAAACCAGAACACTTAACGAACTCTCCCGAAGCTTTGACTCATGTTATTTCTCCTCTGTCATTCTGAATTACACAACAAGATTTAAACCTCATTATACAACATGCTGGGCTTTTCCCCCACTGACCTGAACAAGACTGAGGGAGATTACAGATTATATCTATCCATCTATCAGGATGACTTTTCTTTTATATCATCATTGTATGAAAAAAAACAACAACTACATTTTCCAAGTCATGGCATGAGTTCTTAACATCTTTAAAGATCATTATTTTGTAAAAGACACAATACAAAAGCAGGCAAGTCTTCAAAGAGTCACTAAAAATAGAACATGCACACTCACTCACTCTCTCTCTCTCTCTCTGTACTGTACGGCGAGACTTTGAACAACGCTGGGAGACGTTGAGCGGACAAAAGCGAAGAGCTGTACACGTGGAGGCAACTTGTGCTGCTTTGAAATGCTCACTCATACATTTACATTCTTCCAACAAAGAGGGTTGGCATAATTCACAGTCTTGTGAAATTTCACTTGTGTCATTCTCTGTTGGATGTAAAAAAAAATAAAAATAGCCAGTCCAATGCCTACCAGGAGTCATGGTGTGAAGAATGATGTTGAATATTGTTCGTGGATCAGACGGTATATTACTGTGCTTGTTAACATGTCAACATGACTTCTTCTTGTCATGTTACATAAGGCAGGAATACAAGCGAGGACGACTCACCAGAAAACCTCAGCGTCTGCTTTCTTTCTTCAAAGGAATAGTTTTGGGGGAATCAGTGTATTTTTACTTCTTGATGAGAGTTTGATGAGTGGATTAATACCATAAAGTAAATAAGAAGCTATCACAAGCAGCTGGATAGCTTAGCTTAGCACAAGGACTGGTAGCAGCTAGCTAGCCTCACTGTTTCTAAAAATAACAACATCTGCCCACCAGCACCTCTGAAGCTCACGCACACTTTATTTGTTTCGTCTGTACAAAAGAAGAGATTAAAATGAGATATGACTTATTAATATGTGAGCTTTAGTGGTGCTGGTGGCCAGATTTTGTTCACTTCAGAAAGAGCCAGACTTGCTAGCAGTTACCAGTCTTTGTGCTATGCTAAGCTAACCGGCTGCCGTTATACAAATACACAACAGATAGCAAACTCTCGGCGAGAAAATGTTTCCCAAAATCAAACTATTCCTTTAAGCTCAACAGTTGTCTCCTGATGGCCACAACATAAACAGATTATCTGCTCAGACAACCTTCAATAATCCCTGCGGTGAACTTCTCAGCCCAGATAATATTGAGAGTCTATTCATAATATTCCTTCAATCACAATATTTTAAAAACTCTCAAACAGAGAGGAACACAAAAGGAGCATGACTGTGTGGTCTGATGTTGTACTTTCTTACTTTTATAACTTCAAAACACGGGACCATCGTGTGTCTTTGTGCTTGGAGAAACCTTTTAACAGGCACTTATTATACGATGTCTGTGCTTTAAATAGGTTTTGGGTCATCAGCTGGCAAACTGAAGGGTCGAGACAGAAGACACGGCGTCCCGTTGTCGGCTCATTCTGCACGGGAACGTCTTTCTGTGTGCTCTGTACGTGATGACAAGGAGATAAGGTCTGAAGACTGCTGCTAACATGCAAACAACACGGCATGTCAACGCTTTCTCTGTAGGATCCATTGATTGGATCATTAAAAAAAAAAAGAAAAAAAAAAAAAAAGGCTCCGTGCAGAGGCAGGAGTTCAGGAGGAGAAGGATAATCGCTGAAACACACACATTGGTGTTCTCGTCAGCTGATCCTGGGTCAGCGTCTCGGTCACAGCTGGGCAGATGTGGTGCTTCTGACGGTCCGATGAGCAGATCACATGCACGTCGCCCCCTCTGGAAGACAACCGAGCTCCTTCTCAATTCTACAGCGCAGGTACGTATACCTGCAGGTACAGGCAGACAAATGCAGACGGAGGAAGAATGAATGGATTACAATGCTATGTTCTGTAAGCTCATAACAGCTGGTGAACATGTGGAAGACTTTGGCCATTAGAGGCAAAACAGAAAGGAGACACGAGATGGTTTCGTGGAGAATATAAAGTATTACTATTCTCTTGTACCTTTTCCTGAGTTTCACCACCTCTCTGTCCTCCTCCTCCTTCAGTTTGGTGATGAAACTCTTCAGCATGGGCATTTCAAACTTGATATACTGCGCCACCTGGTGGAAAGGAGGAGAAACGAGCACATGAACAGAGAGTAACGCGAGGTCAATCAGAGGATTATAGGAGACACAGAAGAGAAGACGCGTTCATATCTCCGTCACAGTGAATGTGGTGATTTACATCATACGTGACTTCTTCTCCGAGGTCTTCCTCCATGAGGAACACCTTGCAGACCTGCTCACACGGGCCCTGCATGATTCTCAGCACCAGAGGATAGTCACTCCGCTTCAGCTTCACACGCTCTGAAAACATGGACACGTCCATCAAAAAGGTATCGATTAACAGGGTTTTCTTCATCGACATTTCTTTCTCTTCACAGGAAACAAACTGAACAATTCACACTCACCTCCGCTTGTGTGGACGAGGTAGAGCGCAAAATCGTCGGGGCTGTTTTCGATTTTGAACTTGTTGAGGAGAACTCGAAGCACCTGCGGTGTCCTCATGCAGCTGTTGATCCGGACATTAGTCACTGAGCCGAAAGCAGGGGTAAACACTGACGTCTGAGAAAAGCAAAAGACAGGAATTTATTTTCCTCTATAACATACTGTATGTACAGTATATATATATATATATATATATATGTATTTATGTAGAGATACACACACAGCATTGCTGCCTCATCCAGCACGTGTTTAAACGTAGCACACAATACTTTTTTCTGACTTTCAGACTTCACCTTGTGGTTGTAGAAGTGTCCGTTGATGGAGAAGCGATGGCGTCTGATCTTCCTCTGGTCGCTGGGTGAGCGCCGCTGGCCCCGTCTCAAGACGCCGGCATCGCTCTTCGTCCTGAACAGCTGAGCGGAGCTATCGCTGTCCTCTGTCCAATCAGTCATAACATCAGCTATTATTCAGTGTTATTTAGACTCATCTTTAAATGAAGTTGTGGTGGAAGTAGTGATACCACAGTGAAGGAACACTCTGTGGCAAATAAAAGTCTGGCGGTTAAAGTTTTATTTGAGTGAAAGTACGTAAGTATTCCCATCAAAAAAAACCGTAGTACCAAAAGTAAAAGCAGGACGGTCATTTTCAGAATATGTACTTTTAAAAGTGGGGCAAAAGGAGTATTTCTAACATTCAGGTAAAAACAGGATGAAGCAAATATGAGAGACAGATGTGATGCTCTCTTCTTATCTCACTGTTGTCAGACGCAAATGCTCTGGACCAACTAAAGATAAGGCTTTAATTCCTTTCCACCTTACACTGATGTCATGTTTACACAAAGCAGCTGAGGGTTAATTAGAGATTTGGTCCACAGTGTTGTTTTTAAACCTAAAGTTAATTTGATTTTAACACAACGTTTCTTTTTATGTCTTGGGAGCTGATGAGCCAACACAAGTAAAAGAAGTTAAAAGGTATTACTTAATGACTCAGCGGTTTCGGTGTTGGTATTGATGAATGCATGTAGTGACTCACCTTCTTCTGCCTGTTCTTCCATCACATCCGAGTCCTCTGGTTGGCTGTCAGGTGGTGTCACTTCCACTGTGGGCGGGCTCTGCTGTGTCGTCTGTTGACCATCTGTGCTGTTGGGGGAACTTAAAAAAGAAAAAAAAGAAAAAGAGAGACGAAGAGACTGTAAAGATACAACCAAAATACTTTCTGCATTCAAAGTTATTCTGGCGATAGATACATATTTTACTTTGTTTTAGACAGACGTTACAGTGGAGTCATAATGTCAACAGCGTAAGACTTAAACTCTGGAGTAACAACATCTCCATAAAAACACTGACACACTGTTATTATTATAGACCTCGTTAAGCAGCAGACGTTTGTTAACCACTTAAACACACACACACACACACACACACACACACACACACACACACACACACACACACACACACACACACACACACACACACACACACACACACACACACACACACACACACACACACACACACACACACACACACACACACACACACACACACACACACACACACACAAGTTTCAGCTTGTGACAGCTGTTCCTCTTTATTGATGCAGTTTTTCATGATATGTGAAAGTATATTCCTTGAATATGTAATGTTGCTTTATTTTCGGACTGAAGCATCAGCAACACCAGCAGGAATAATTTAGCCTCTTTGGGAGCTCTGCGTTTGAGAGGTTGTCTGTATTTCAAAACTCGCAGTATCAAAACCTGATAGCAGGAACTTTTTTGTTGCTGCAAACTGTTGTCCAACCTGAGAAAAAGCAACTTCACAGCTGTGGTTTGTAAGGTGATTTAGATACTTCAAAGTTAACGTCCTTTTTCATGAATTGTTGATGTTATTTTGTCCCTACATGTCTGTGAGGTCTGTTTTTATGGAACAAGAATACTGATGAATGAATACAGAAAGGGGCTTCAAGCCTATCGACGCTAATTGATCTGTGGTAGCTTGGGGCAAAATCCAAAATGGAGGCAGCAGTGTTAAAAGGTTCCCCTTTGTCTCTGGACCGTTGCCAATAGGATTTAGCAAACTGTGAAATCAATTATCTAATTCAACCTCGACATAATCCATATCTGACCCCTGCTGACCCGCTGGGCATCACCATTTCCGGTCATCGAGGCGTAACTGGATCCGTCCGGACCTCTTACCCTTGACTGTCCAGATTGCAACCCGAGTGCCAGGACGTGGAGGAGGGGGGCGGGCGGATCCGCTCGTGGTCATCCTGCATCTGAAGCCTGATTGGCCGCCGCAGGCCCCAAAAGATATTCAGCAAGCCCTCGACAATCAGCTCCCCCTCTTCCTGTTGGGAGAGAGGAGCCGTGGTCAATACACACACACCCAATGGGCTGTTATTACCCTTCTGGGATACAGCGCACAGAACTCATTAAATTACAATTGACAGAGTAAATTGGTGACAGGAAGGCAGACAGACGGTAGTGAAAGTGCTTCTGTTGAAGAAACATTAAAACTCACACTCACACACACACACACACACACACATACACACACACACACACACCTCTCTGTGTCTGAGCTGTAGGTTCTGTCCTTCATAGTAGAGGTTGTACGTCTTCAGATGTGAGAGGACTGTTGCCCTGGAGACAGAGAGGAGGAAATGCTGATTTCACGTATTTGTAGCCCACTTATGTAAATATACGTGTGTGTGTATCATGTGAACTACATTCTACAAAGCATCAGATGTGGGTTGATTGATGTCATGCTGTCAAAGCAGCCTTTGAAATAAAAAATAAATCTTCTTTTAGAGACTAGAAATGTGCTAGAAAAAGGCGACAGTGTGAAAGAAATGAAAGAATCCCGATTTGTCTGGCTGTCTGACGGTAACATGCTGAGTTGGCTTTTTAATGAGGAGGTTTTCAGACAGAGAACACAGTATCTTCACAACAGGACTGTCGAGTAAATTACATCTTTTGAAATATTCTCTTTTGGTGATCATCTTGGTTGTTTTATAGCGAGCTGTAGTACTCACGTATACTCAAGTCAAGTACTGACATACTACATCCTTAAAGGTCCTCTACGAGGTATTCAGAGCGTAACTACTGACTCCACGCGGCTCTCAACATGGCGACGGCTCACAGCTAACGTCAGTAACCGCGCTAACGGTGCGAATTACGGCAAAAGTGCTGACAGAGCCAACAGTGCTGACGTGAGGGGGAACCGGAGGACGGGCGTTGTGGTTCCGCGACGACGGCTGGGGGCGTTATCAGCAGTAACCGTATATTAATGCTCTGAATATTGTACGAGAAGCTTTAAATAGATCAATAAATGCTTGTATGCCTCATAAAAGGTCAGTAGTGAAGTAAAGTACGCACACGTTTGCAGATAGACGATAAAAGTTAATACAGGGTAAGAAGACAGTTATATGCAGATGGTTTTGAATCCTTACTTCCTGATGAACTTGTTCTCTCCAATCTGAACCCTGTACTCTGGATCATCCATTCTCAGTCAGCATGAGAGGAGCTGGGACACAAACAAGCAACACAGAGAGTTAACACAGTTTCTCCCTCTGTCTCATGACTCCTTATGACCGGCCGGCTGGAGAGGAGGTGAGGAGAGGGACTGCAGGAAGGAGGAGGAGGTAAAGCTCCACACAGTAAACAACGATCACAGATCATATCTAGTTTCCTGTCAATGCTTTTTTTTAGTTCAAGAGACAGATCAACTCGTAGTGAACAGTTAAACCACAACATCTGGTGTGTGATGGAGGAGAACAGCTGCTCTCTTGCTCCTCTTTCCTACAGTAAATCTTCTCTTTTCTGTCACCCCTTTGACTCTCTCTCCTCACGTCTGTGTCTCTCCGCACACATGCAGCTGTTTAAAAAAATGGCACCCGGCCATCACCACAGAGGGCTTTTCCTTCGCTCTTTGCTGAACGTTGGTGTATTTGTCCTTGTGCATCAGTGGAGGACGCAGGACAGAAGCCCCCCCGACAAGGAGATGAACAGGTGGAGGACACATGTGCCACCCTCACAGCCTAATCATTACAGCTGCTTAAACATTCATCTGTGAGCACACTATCATATGTGTTTATCTACCCATCATAGATGTGTCTATACACACAGTACATGTAGTCTGTCTGTCCTTTAAATCAAATACACTGGATGTAGAGGTGAAGACGTGCTTCATAGCTTATCCAGGAGGATTTAACAACAATTCTATAAACTTATGTCCTGGAATTGATCTTGTTTTCTCACTTTCTCTGTATTTCACGATTTCACGCATTAAATAAAGACTGTTTTAAAGGATGTGTTGGCAATTTTAGCTCCTAAACAACACATAATTTACATTTCTTGTGGACCATCTTTGAAGGTAGCCTCTGCATTATTTTGAATGTCAGTGCGTCATGTCTGTCCACCACTTTGGTCCAGACTAAAATATGTAACAGAAATATTGAATGGATTGCCATGAAATGACATGGTCATGGTCCCCAGAAGATGAATCCTACTGACTTTCATCAGTTGCTAACATGTGGTTGACATTTTTAGATTTGAGTGAAATATCTCAACAACTACTTGATGGATAGTTGTGGAATTGTGTGCAGATACTCATGGTGTTAATGAGTTTGCTGATCCTGACTTTTGATGTAAATATTTCACTTGTCACTTATCATGACATTCATGGTCCCCTGACAATATATCCGAATCAATTTTATGATCTCCAGACTTCAGAGGTCCTCTAGGGGCGTCATCAGATCAACACCCATCCGGTGCTTTGTTGGGTTTATGACCAGATACCTGCAAACACTAACTACAATCCAATCAGCCTCAGCTGCATTTTGTGCTTAATGCTAATCAGCGAATGTTAGCATGTTAGCAGGATGAAGCTCTGTGTGCCGCGTATTCCACCACAGAGAACATCCAGTCTGCATTCATTTCTCAATGTTGTATTATTGTTGGAGCAGAGCACATTCAGCGCCTCTGTAACATAACTCACAAAAGTATTAATACTTAAAGTCAGAGGGACATACCTGCCAAATAAACGTGGTATAAATGTCAGTTACAAGAGTACAAAAAGATCATACCGTAGTGAAGACTGTGTGATGTTGTTGAGTCACCAGAGACAGCTGCAGAAGAGGAGGGAGAGAGAGAAAGGTTAAAAGAGGTAGACTCTGTATGTATCCTCAGGTATTAGCAGTTTTGTCACTCAGGTGTCGGTATCAAACGCCTTTTCTTGTGAGTCTGACAGTGAACAGACGAGGAAGAATCGGGGGCGTTTAAAAGGAAGTGCTCCCCTTCCGTTGAATCACTTCCTCCTTTGCTCAGTCAGTCACACAGGAAACTGACACTGGCCCTGACACGGCCCTAAACTTCCTCAATTCAAGCAACGCGGCTGTACTAACATGCACACCCAAAGAAAGAGAGCACGCACACACACACACACACACACACACACACACACACACACACACACACACACACACACACACACACACACACACACACACACACACACACACACACACACACACACACACACACACACACACACACACACACACACACACACACACACACACACACACACACACAAATGTAGCAGCTTTAAACACAGTGCTGATAAATAAACCGAGCCTGTCAATCACTGATATGAATGTGTTCAGCTGTTGTGGGCGAATTAAATATTAAACACCAATCAGCCCAGCCCCATCAATATTTCAGCGGCTGTATTAGCCCTGTCAAGCGCTCGAAAAGAGCAAGCGTTCAGCTGCACAATGGAGACCATTAGTCTTTAATACGGCGGCCGTGGTCACTGGCTGGTGATGCTGGCGGTCGCAGACGGACATGTGGCCGACTGTCAAACCGACACAATGTCGTAATCGTGTCTCACAAGACCAACGGGAATTTTAAGTCAACCACCTCGACAACTGATAACGAAATCGACAGCTTCCCGACGTTAACCGCAGGACATGAAGATCAAATCTGACATTTAACCTTTAAAGCTGCTGCTGGAGTATCAATGGCTGTTGTACTAAATGTGAACCCTGTTCACTGTTTGCTGTTGGGGAAAGTTTGCAGAAAAAACAAGGCTTGATGACTGATGAGTGTGTGTTTTTGACTTTGTTCCGAGGGGATTTGAAAGGTTTTCTTCAGCTCATGATCTCAGTTTTCTCTGACTAGTCTTGAAATGTTTCAAGACTGGTGCCAATACGATACCAAAATATTTGTTCCATAGCAACGTCTCAAATGTTAGATGTTGTACAAACACAAGCAGCTGGTCAAAATATCATCAGGAACTCTCTGATGAAAGAATAAGCAAAAGAGACCATGAATCTGAGCAAACACTCGATGCCAAAACAAAAGAAGTATTGAGGTTGAAAATGACAAGAACTTCAGAGATACTGCTGTCATGAGCCACACGGCCTCCTATGCCACCCCCCTTTACCAAACACCTCCACCGTGACCTTTTGTACACCATGTTCAGCGTCTCCTCCAGAATCAAGCCTGTAGAATCGTTATAATTACCTTGACATTTCACCAAAATGGTTCCAAACCAGTGATAGCCGTTTGTCCACCTCGTCTGTGTGCAAATTATTTCCGTGACATTTAGACTGCAGAAAGAGCCGCCGTCTCTCTTTGTTTTGAAGCCAACAGCAGCATCTGAATGCAGTGAGACTGACCCCGTCCTGTCTCCGATCAAGGAGCT
>NW_027466758.1:0-12184 GCF_050575085.1 Anarhichas minor
ACACGCACACAAATTCACCACAAACCAACCCATGTTTTTTTTCGCAGAAGACACAGAAGCGGCATAGACAGAAAAGACAGGTCCACAGCGGGGTGATTGCATTACAATGAGGACAATAACATAATCATTAAAAAGTGAGGGATAAGAGCAAAGTCAATGGAGGGAGAAGTTGCAGATAGAAAATGTAATATCTGGAACCTGCATTCTTTCATTTCATACACATTTGTGTTTTTATTGATACGTTTTGTAACAGGTTATTTTCACATGCATTAACTGAACAACATAATGACCACTGCTTACAAGACTACATAACATGGCTGCAGACGGAAAGCTGTGAATTCATTGTTCATTCCTTTTATGACATTTTACATCTGCAACATGAAACTCAGAATGTGTGTCCTCACATTGGTCCTACTTTTGGAATTAGGGTGGACAGCCCCTTTCCAGCCTTTTGGTCAATGATTATCTTGCAAAAGCTCACAGGACAGCTGCGTGATGTGGCGCCATGCATGTTGGATGTGACATGAGTCAGTGCTGCGCGAGCAGATGGCGAGGCGGATGACAAAGAGGCCAGAGAGCTGGCAAGGCACCAGGTGGATCTCTCTGCTGCTGGTGATCCTTTTTAGCAAGAGCTGGTTCAACTCATTGGAGCCCTGAGAGGAGACAAGGAGGAAAAATAACTCACATTGTTTACGATAGCCAGGATTTTTATCTTTCCTAGACACTTGGGTTACTAGGTTACACTATTGGTCATGTTGCATTTTACAGCGTTTCCTAACTGGAAGTTCTATATATAGAATTTTCTATCATCTCATATATCACAGTGCATGCAAAAATATATGTAAACCTCTCTCGTCGCTTTATAACTCACCTGTAATTGAGTTTCATGTGTGTAAGAAGGACTGAGCCAGTACAATAGATAAATAATGTGTTTGTCATCTTATGGCACACCATATTCAACATTATTAAAATCAACTACAGACCTTAGCTTTCCTCTGCCAATGTAAACTATAATTCAACCAAAAACATCACATCACAGTTCTTTAATGTTGGATGTTGTTACCTTGAGCCTGAAGCAAACCAGTCCCATGACAACCTCGGCACAGATGTCGAACCTCTTGTCTGCTCGCACAAGACTCTCAAATTCTTTGGCCAGGAGCACGTGCTGCAAAGACAAGACAGAGATAATGTACTCTGACTCATGAGCTGTTTGTAAAATGTACTGTGTTTCTAGATGAAAGTAACATCGCAATTGGTCTTAATGTCCACATGTTTTAATTAAGTCTGCAGAGATCTGACAATGTCTAATGTTCATTCAAGTTAAAGAAACTGCTTTGTAAATTTAACAAGCAAGTGAAAGGGCGAGGGGTTATTAATTCAATTATTGGTGTAATAGGTTGTATACAGCATAACAGAGCATGTGCTGTAACTGGTGCCTGGTCTTCTGCAGGAAAACAATTAGCAAGTAATTCTACTAAAGGCTAAAATTTCTATGATTCTCACTAGGTGGCAGTGCTGTATCATTACACGGCACAGTGCTATAAACCATAGATATCAGATGACTTTTTGAACTGATTCAGTCTGTAACTCTTTGGAGTGTATCCCCTGACTATAAAAAAAATGTAACCATCAGTAACTGTTGATAACAGAACACATTTGATTAATAGAGCAAGTTGAGGTATAGTACACATCCTGGTAGAAAGCACTGCCTAGAATGCTCAGTTCAAAATCAGGACTAGGCAACCTTGAAATAGTCTGTATCAAAATCGGTTCCCTGGAAATGTAATCAATGTGCGATCAAACAAACTCCTACGAACACTTTTATCCACTTATGATTAAATAGCCCACCTGGACATTGAATGCATAGTGAAATACTAAACATGCATCACTACATCTGATCACAATTATATGGACCAACTTTAACTCCACGTTTCCTGCCTCTCTAATGAGATCGAACACTGGCCTAAAAGACCAGCTGGTTGACCACCAACTTGTTTCCTAATTCCCAGCCAGTAATTCATCATCACTCAGAGGTGTTTACAAGCCAATATACTATAATGACCTCATTGTCTGTTTGGAAAATTACCGTATTCTAGGTATTTAACATTTAAAGACTTTATCATTAAAATGCTACATTTAACAACATCATTTTCCCATGGGAGGATAATTCCTTAGAGTTCATAAAGGAAAAAAAGAACAACTTAAATTGGTTTTCCTGGAAAAGACTAAACTCACAATCGGTACATCAGACATGCTGTATTTCCATTTGACCATTACTTTGCAGCCATTTAGCAGAGGCTTTTATCCAAAGCGACTTACAATTCAGTATCTATCTATACACAGTAGGCACAGCTACGGGAGCAATTTCAGGGTTAAGTTTTTGCTCAAGGACACATTGACATGTGACTAGTGGAGCCGGAGCCGGGGATCGAACCGCCGATCCTCTGATTGAAGGACGGCCCTGCTCTCCACTTAGCCACGGTCAACCAACATATTGTCTGACTCTACAAGATAAAAAGGACCAAAAACACAGCTCAAACTGTTCTATCTCTAGAGGACGGATGTACAGTATAGTAGTGTGTCACGGGTCATGGCTGCAGGGATCACTGCTGCTTCTGCCGCTTCATTGAAAATGGAGAGTAAACACAAAACAGGCTTATTTGATTGACAGAGCATGAGGGGGAGAGACAGACGCATGCAGGGGTGAAGCATGGGTGGGGAGGATGGGCATTGGAGGAGAAATGTAGGAAAATGTTGCTATAAAAAGAAGATGCAGGCCAGGCACACATGACTGACAGGATATGCTGATGGAGGCAGAGATGGGGGCAGTGGACTGACTTTAGTGCTAAGAAGGATTAGGTGGGGGGTGGAAGGGAGAACGGAGATGGCATTTACCATAAAGACCAGGCATATGTGATAGTCAGAAGTGTTTTCTATTTTTTTGGGAGTGATTGAGAAGGAATGAGACCCTAAGAGGTAGAAGGGTAAAACTCAGACTGCGTACCACTGTCAGCACTCGTACATTTTATAAATCAACACTACCTATAAGCTGAATTTACTGACATTTATTAGAGAGACACTACTCAAATGTTAACCAGAAATTCAAAGGGCTAGTGTGTAGCATTTTAGGGATCTATTAAAAGAAATGGAATATAATATTCATAAGTATGTTTTCATTCGTGTATAATCACCGGAAAGAATCTTTTTTTCCATTAGCCTAGAATGAGCCCTTCATATCTACATAGGGAGCGGGTCCTCTTCGCTTGCCACTGCCTGACTTCCATTACTTTTAAATTAGTGTTATTATTACTAGGATGGCTTCAGAGCAAGGCAAACGGCGTTACCATGCTTTTGCACTCAGCAGCTCATGTTACCACAGTCTTTGGGAGGGGAGTGATGAGCAGAGGGGTATATATCAGTTGGTTGCAATCGGCAACCACACCGCTAGACGCCACCAAATCGTACACACTGTCCCATTAAGGGCACAGATACATGGTGGTCTCTTACCTTTCGTATATGAGCCTGCAGGCCATGGAGCCCATACATACGGAAGACAAACCACATCTTTAGTGAGCGAAATCTTCTTCCAAGTGGAATCTGCCAATGCTTCAGGACAGAGGAAGAGAGTAGAGTGGTTATAGCTTTAACCTCTGCAAATTTGATGTGATGGGATTATTTGATTACTAGCAAATTGTAGAAACATAATTAACATTGATTCATCTTACCCTATAATCTGTGACCAGCCCTGTTGAAGGAAGAAACAGTTCAGGAATCAGTAAAAAATGTCACATCACAAAGTAATAGTGAACATTGTGAATGCTGCATTTTCAATCTATTCCAGGGTCGGTCTGCATTCTCGTCATTAGATTATCATACGAAAAAAGAGCAATTTCCCTTTTCCTCCTGAAACAACAAAAGAGGAAACAAGAACTTGCACCGATGAAGCTGAATCAACAAAGCTCTGAAATTGAACACTATCAGCTTCATAACATTATCTATTGTAAAGCTATTTTGTTGTTGGGATTGCCTTTTACTGTCCAGGTGTTGCTGTCATTACGCCCACCCCCTATACAGTATCTCACTGATCACAGCACTGTCAGTCCACACAGACCACTGGCTACAGATATTTCATCTGTACAGAATGGGGCCTGTGTTAGCTGCTGCTAATACCCACTAATTAGATTGAATAGTCCAGATTGTGTGAGCAAAAGGCTTTTGTAAGGTGCCTCAGAGTGGTGGGAGGTAGCCGTTTGTCTTTCTCTCTGTCTGCTTGTCTGTCAGACAAATTATAGTGCAGCTCTGAGCCCAGCTGCAGGCTAGGAGCATATACACCAGCACACACAATTGTAGCAGATGTGGATACATATAGACACAGAATCAAATTATTTTTATTTTTTTTAAAGTCAAGTGTGATTCATCCTCATTTTGATGATTGATCTTGATGCTGATTTTCATGATGTTAATGATGTGTCAGTTTATAATCTGTCCTAGCTGCCCAATCCTTTTTGCGTATGTGCAAGAACGTCCACTAAGTCTGCCTTGCATAAATAAATGTCAGTTACACAAGGCGTCACTTTGAAAGAGCAATAAGGATGGCGAGGACACACGCACAGGCTCAGAGGCAGATTGCATCACATTCAATTTACAATTAACCATACATAGAATGAGACTGCAGTTGTTTTGGGCTGTTTTGTAACTCCTCCAATTTCAATATAAAAAATGTAAGGGGCTTTTGACTTGCACTGGCATGCTTGGTGTTCAAGTGGCGACGTAAATAAGAGGGCTTCAGACAGCTGTTAGCCAGAACCTCACTGCACACCACGCACTGTGGCTTTTGGCAATCTGCATTGCCAATCCAAGTGAAGCCCAGACCCAGATCATTTTCATCATATTTCCTCTTTTTTTCCCAGTCTGATGCTCACTCTCGTTTCCTCTTCTTTCACCTTGACTCCGCGATGGGCCTATGTGCTCCCCATTTGTCTGTGCTATCCCTTCCTCCTTTTCCGTCTCCTCCGTCTCATCTTCCTCTGACTCCTGCTCGATTTCTTCTCCCGGTCTCTCCCCAACACACCTCTCCGTTTCTCTCGCCTCCGATTCTCTCTCTCTCTCTCTGTCCCTCTCCTCTTTTATGACTGATATAGCTTCAGATGTCCCACCTGACAGTTTCCCCGATTTCAGTTTAGCATATTTGCATGAATGTTGCTGAATGAATGAAGTTAGCTGTTAGCTGATGTTAGCTGCACAAGCTGGCTAGCTAGTGTGTACGTAAAAGACGTGCATATATTTATTAAATTGTACGTTTTTAATTTTAAATTTAAATCTTACAAAGCGAATTTTTATAATTCATGTTTTTATTTTGTGAAAATTATATTTAATATTAATTATTACACCATTAGATCACCATTACATTTTTCCTCTCGCGCACCCCCAGGGCTGCGCGCACCACACTTTGGGAATCCCTGCTCTATCCCAATGCCCCTAAAGAGCCTCCAGCACCCCACTGTGCTCTGCTCCTCATCCAGAGAACCAGAGGGAGATCAGTGGGGTTCGCTCCGTTCTTGTGGAGCGTCTCTTGAAAGAACTCCAGCGAGCTCTGTGAGATTGACTGGCCGGCTGGCTAGCTATCGACCCCCGCAGAAGTTAGCTTCCCAAAAACGTTGGGGCAACCGTTGTTCGGACCAGGTAGTCTTCCTTGGGAATACGGGGGTCGCTACTTCTAGTTTGAAGCACCGGTCAACATCATAGCTAGGCTAACGTTAGCGTTCAGCAGCCAATCAGAAGCAGAGTAGGGGTGGGTACTATACGCGCCCTAAGATGCACAGAACGGATCAGCAGGGACAGATCGGATGGTGACAGGGTGACCAATTACATGAAGTCACAAATACAGTAAATTAGCTTAACTACAGGTAGAAAATGATTACAGAACTTGCTCACAGAAGCCAACATTGAATAGTTACACACACACACACACACACACACACACACACACACACACACACACACACCACACACACACACACACACTTTTTTCACTAACCCCAAACCTTGTTGACAGAATGCATTCCCTAAAACTAAGTCTAACACAAAGAAATCCTCCCTCTCAAGCTCTAAAACTCACATAGGTCCTCACAAACAGAAGTAGGCCTACAAGAGCACTCTCACACACACCTGTCGAGTTGTCACACATTCATCTTCATGCCTGTGTTCATCTGCTTTAAGCTACACGACACTGTATTTTAAGACCATGGTGCCCCGCTTCAGTAGTTATTGTTGAATCGGATGTATGTGAATTTTGGCTCAAATGGGCACACTAACCACCTTCCTCACAATATGAACAGTAAACAAGGTCATAACTGTTCATTTTTGTCAATATGTTATGCAGTAGACCCCGGATTCTTCCAACCTGATCTGTGATCATGGATTCAAATACTTTAAGTGAAATGACTACCTGACTCCTGGTTGTCATGTTTCAGGTAGAGTGGTTCCATCTTGAAGGCTCCAATGATGTCCTCTCTCTTCTTCACCCTGTTGATTAGATTAGATTCAACTGTATTCCGAGTACAAATACTGAGACAACGAAATGCTGTGATAGTTGATAGGTGCTGACAAAAATCTTTACACCATATATTACTTAACCATTCAAAAATACAAATACAATATTTAAGACTTTAACTCTTTAACTCTTTCTATGAAAATGGTGTTTTGATGATTGTGTATGGGCAGGAATATATGTCATAGAAACTGAATTCCTATAAACCTGAAACTGAATGTAATTTAATTCAGTTGCCCGGAAACTATTTGATCCTCACTGAAAATCCAACTCTATATAATTCCACATTCAGTTCTTAAAATTGAAATTCAATTTAATTAGACAAACATCCACTCGCTACAACAGCGCTGGGTCTAACCTGTCTATCAGCAGCAACAGACTTTTAAAGTTTGCTCATATTGTTAAGTATGGTTCTATGTCCTACTGTGAATGTTTGTGCTTGGGGTGTGTGTGTGTGTGTGTGTGTGCATGTGTGTGCATTCTGTGTCTTTTGAGTTGTAGGTGCAGCTCCCTGACGAGTGATTGAGGGCACCTGGATGAAGCTGTAGATTAGCTATATCCTTATGGCTGTCATCTTAAGGAGGGGAGTGTAACGTATGGTTCTATATCCTGCTGTGAATGTATGTGCTTGGGTGTGTGTGTATGTATTCTGTGTCTTTTGAGTTCTAGGTGCAGCTCCCTGACGAGTGATTGAGGGCACCTGGATGAAGATGTGGGTTACCTATATAAGAGACCTCCTTGCTCCGCCCTCGCTCTCTCTCATCTGTCTGGCACCAGACCCTGGTCTTCAGTTAGATTTGCACATTATGTTTTATTTGTGTCCCTTGTGTTGAGACTTGTGTGTGTGTGTGTCCGTGTCCATGTGTGTCCGTGTCCGTGTCCGTGTCCATGTGTGTCCGTGTCCGTGTCCAAGTCCAAAGATTAATTAAATCCAGAAATGAGAAAACGACTTGAATTTTCAAAGAACGTCTCAGTGAGGAAAGTGTGGAGGTGATGGAAAAATGGTTTAAGGACATTTTCCCTCACCACATGTTGAGGTTTGAAACACTTCCGTTTCCTTTTGCAGAGCATGTCTTGTTTGCTGCAGACAAAAGGGGCATGTGGGAGGCGTAGCTCTATTTTTACTGTGCAAATAATGTAGTGTTGATTGATATCGGATTTAAATGGACTACTCATTGTTACTTCATGGGACCATGAAAGCCTCTGAGGCAAATTAGTAAATATTAACCTTCTGGCTGGGGGGCGCTCGGGTTCAGGGTACCCCAAAATCAAATGCGGAAAATAGCATGATTATTAGCCAGTAGTGTGGACACGGCCACTTTTTTTTTTGGATGAAATAGCAACGTGTGGACAACAACATCATATAAGTCACTTATTATAAACTCCAAAGACAACTATAGGCTACTCATATAAGTATAACAATATCGTGGCATAAAAGCACCAAATCCGGGCCAGAAATCGGCGCTATGAGTACAGTAAATCAATGTTTGTACCCTCATGCTAACAGCTACCCAGTCATACAAAGCATGTAATAGCATTAGCACACGTGGCGGAACACGTAACTAACTTCTTTTTTACGATCCGTAGAAGCACTAAACCGTTGTGTGTGATCAAACGTACCTTCATGCTGAACTTCGCCGAAAAAAATCGTGGGTATGTGCCCAAGTTTTCTCAAAATATGGATAATAACGTCGCGGAATTTCCGTTCCAAAGCTGTAGTCATTGCTGCCAACTGCATACTGTTGACTTCCGACTTGTTTCCAGAATAAGAGCGGTCAAGGGGGCTTGGGCGAGTGGTCAGACTGCCTGCGACCGGAAATTTCCGCCGGGGTACACGCGTCACTTCTGGCAACTTTATTGTATGAAATCTTTTGACGATCACCACCAAATTTGGCGTGAGTCTTCCTAAGCCTGTGACGCGTCTAAGGAGGGGTTGTTTTTGGAAATCGACCGAGGATAGGCTGAGATCCAGCCACAGACACACACATGAAATGAGAAAATCCTACAGATGACAGCCAAAACTGGCTCTGATGATGTTATGAATATGAATATGATTCCTATTATCTGTATTTGGATGTATTGAATCATATGAGTGATAAAGAAAGTGAAATATATAGTTATATAGTGTATAAAAGTACAATGTAAGAGCTGCAACAGCTGGTTCGAAAATGATGACCTCGCCTGACCCCTTTGTAATAAAAACCTCTTATTATTCACTTTATTCCACTCTAACCATTTTGTAATAACTACTGATCAGTTATGCTATGACTTGGGAAAGTTTTTAGGGATCATACTGCATTATTTCAATAACTTTTTATCACTGAAAGTGCATTTTTTCCAGGCGGAGCTGAATGTTTTCAATTTCAGCTGTGTAATCTCTTATTTTTCTATATTAACCAGTAACATATACAAAATCTATATGTATATCAACACATCTCACAAGTGTTACCAGTATTCTAGCATCAAAATTATTAAAATAGACCTTGTAGTTTGGGTAGTGTACTCAAAGGAGTAGGAGTATGCAATTTTCGAGCAGGGGGCTAAAAACAGGCCTAGTAGTTAAAAGGTAAATTACAAAATATTATAAATATCATAAATTATTCAATACCATGCATAATTCAATAATATGTAATCTTCAAGCGTTTGAAGATTTGACCCGTTATGGACTTCGTGAACAGAAAGTTTCTGGTTCCAATCAGAACATGAAGGAAAAATAAATCATTTCTTGACAGCTGCTGGTACTGTGCCCATGACCAATGAAAGGACCATATCAAGAGTGTAGCTAAGCAGACACACAGCACAATTTAGTTTTTGGCACAATTGTATGGTGTGTCTTTCACGACAACTTCTTTTCCACTTGTTTTTGAATATGAATGAAGCGGGTTTAACAGGACATTGGTGTCGAGATGGGGATTAGGCAATTGTGGGTTGTAGTCATTCAATCACAGAATACAGCAACAGCCGTTGCAGACACACCTGCCAGAGATGTGAAATATATTAAGTGCACCTTTCTAGTTACTGATACATTTAAGTTAAGCAGCACTACACCAAAGAGTGGAGCTAAATTCAACTACTTTAGACAGTTGTAGTATACTGTCTTGTAAAACGACAGTTTGTATTTCAAATGTCATGAGTTTTTTAAATTTTTATCAACAATTTGAATAAATTACTGCACAGCTGTCAAAAGTATAGTGCAAAATATATGAAGACCATCAAACTAGTTCAACTTCAAAGATGTTGACATATATATATATATATATATATATATATATATATATATATATATATATATGTATATATATATATATATATATATATATATATATATATATATACATATATATATATTATATACATATATATATATATATATACATATATATATATATATATATATATATATATATATACATATATATATATATATATATATATATATATATATACATATATATATATATATATATATATATATATATATATACATATTATATATATATATATATATATATATATATATATATATATATATATATATATATATATATATACATATATATATATATATATATATATATATATGTATATATATATATATATATGTATATATATATATATATATATATATATATATATATATATATATATATATATATACATACATATATATATATATATATATATATATATATATATATATATATATATATATATATATATATATGTATATATATATATATATATGTATATATATATATATATATATATATATATATATATATATATATATATATACATACATATATATATATATATATATATGAGAACAGGATCCAGGATGTTTGTTCTGCTTGAGCTGGACTGCTTTTCTCCTCCATAACTGGACTTTCCTGCTAGGGGGCCCAGGAGAAAGAAATAGCTTTGGGCCCCTACCTGTACTTAAGGTAAGTTAATGACACATTAAATTATTGAGCAGAATGTAAATATTGACCCTTACAATTTAGCCTAATTACGGAGTTTTATTTAGTCTCTTTCCCGTCAAGCTATCATGACATGGTTGGAACCAATGGCTTCTTTAGGTTTTATAATTTAATATGATATCAACACCTTCACACTTGCTCCAAAACGGAGCCTGCTACAGCCTCTAAAAGACAGTTAAGTTGTCCAAGGATGCCGGCGTCCGGAAGGAGTAGAAGAGGATAATAATTTAGGACCAACCTTGAGGCGTTATCATTTCATGGAATGATGTGCTTTAATGGTGTATTATACCACAAAAGAATTGCATCTAATCAAATTACCACAAAACATCTGACATAAATTGAGTCCCTGAAGGTTTGCCAACCTGATTATTCCCTGTCTGAGTGTGGAACACTACTGCCATGCAAATAAGGTCTATGTTACATATAACATATACCAACTTATCATAAGGGGTGTTACTGACTCAATCATCATTCCAGTATACATACCATGGACATAAACCTGCAGGTAAAAAAGGTTTAACCTCATCTGACCTGAAGATCTTTTACTGTTTCCTTTATCTGTGTCTTCCTTCAAAACAAAATGTTGATCTGCCATCCCGTTGACATACTATTCACTAGTAGTACTATAGTACTATATACTACTTCAGTGTGTAAAAAGCTCCTTAAATCTTCTCTAAATCCTTTAATGACTCATGAAGAAAAAACAAACAGACGTCAAACATTTCTAGCTACCTGCACTACCAGTTTGACTGATAAACAGGTGAAAAAAGCAGACGTGGTTTTTTGGACTTTTCGAATGTGATACATTTTCATGATTTAGACACACCTGATTTTTTGATATTTTACATGTCAACTCTGTCTATAGTGTCACATGTTTTGGTTTTCTGTCTCGCACAGTACCTTGACATGCATAACTTACCACATTGTAGAGCAGTCAAAGTTGATTAAAAGCCATTTGTGTGCGTTGAGGTTGAAAGAGTCTGCAAACTTTAAAAGAAACAATAATTCATTATCTAGAATGAAAGGTATTATTATATAATGAAAATGAACACAAAACATCAGTGGCTTTCAGTGAAGTCTGCATATGCTGCCACATATTTTTAGCAAGATCAAAGAAGTTGCGCAGAGGATAATGAAATGGAATAATTGGTCACACGAGTTCTAATATTTTCTTATGTTACATCAGCACAACTTGAGAAATGTATTTTGGCCAAAACACACCCAATAATACATCTTAATTTACCATTACTGATGCAGAGACAACCTTTTCACCAGCAGCATTATCTGGACTAAAGCAGGCATGATTTATTTGAAATGCAAAAGAGGGACATCCAGCCAACAGCTCACAGAGCACACGGAAAATAACCCTTTCCTGGCAGGGTTTATTCAAAGGGAGACAAACCTTTCCTAATCTGTTCTCATCCGTTTGTTGGCTATCTCGTGTAATATCCTTTTTTTCTACCTCCACAAATGCAATAACACAGCGTAGAGAGACAATGTGAGACAGACTCCTGGCTGACAGTTGCCAAGCTGACTGATTTAAAGGGGGCTGGTTGCCTGCTCGCCCATCACCCATATCCTAGCAACCAACCCTTCAGCAGGGCTGCACCGTCGTCCTAAAAGACTGGGTTCCTTCTTTTGACCCGTTAATGCA
>NW_027466759.1:0-22082 GCF_050575085.1 Anarhichas minor
AAAACACTAGCATGCACAAAACACACACACACACATGCACGCACACGCACACACACACACACACGTAACCAGTTTTGCGAGAGTGCACAATCAGCAACACTATCTTGACTAAGTACATTGAGCTGCTCTGGGAGCCAAATCTCCAGGGATAACAGGTACAGGCACAAACCTGTCTGTAACGCTGCTCAACTCTTACCACTGGGGTTCACAGCGAAGGCAGCGGCTCTAACTTCACCGCACGTATCAAACATTCTGCTTTTAAAGGTCTTTTAAAGCAGGATGTGGAATTCTTCTCAGAGGGGGAATCTATCCTCAAAGCCTCTGTGAAAACCTCTCGGCCCATTTTAATTCATGAAGAGAATTTTTCAACTGACTCCAGGAGCAGGTTGGATCAAAGTTTGAAGTGAGCTCAATAGAAGTGAAGCGCTCTCTCTCTCTCTCTCTCTCTCTCTCTCTCTCTCTCTCTCTCTCTCTCTCTCTCTCTCCCCAATTGCTTCATGCAGTGAAAGTTTTATCATCTGGGTGAACTGGGTGCATAACTTTGTTCTTTCTAAATTACAATCTCCTGTGGTCACTCATCTTATGATTAATAGATATTGGATATGAAAAAATAAATCTATCTCATGAATTCATCATCAAATCTCTGTTTTCAGATCCTTCTGACTGTACTGCAGGACACCAGTAAACCACCAGGGGGAGACAAACTCTAATCATACAGGGCAGGTGCTCTCAAATGTGTGGGGTTCATGTGAAGTAAACAATTATCTTGTATCTATTTCTAATTGTACTGTTGATTCTCTCAGTGGACACATGAGAAATGTGAATGTATCATTCTTAATCACTGAATGATAATCTGAAAATAGAATGGAGCAAAGTTTTTGTCAGCACTATCCTCTTCAGCACAAACTCCAGGTACAGCCGATGGTTCAAAAATTAAGCTTTTCGAATGAATGACTGAATGAAAGCTAATGATGTGCCATAGTTGAACTTGTATCATGAAGTCCTGCTGTCAGAACTCCAGGGCTTTAAATGTACCCTGCACTGTGTGACTCGTGTAACTTCCCCACAGCTCCGGGTGCAGGACACCTGACAGCTGGACCATGCGAGGTGTTGCGAGGGTCATGCCACCCTAAAGCAGCTAAAAGTCCCACCGCTCAGCAGAAAGCTGACGTCTGCAATTTGTTTGATGTAAAGTTTTAAAAGCAACTGGCTTCAAAGTGAGCCCCTAAGCCTGGCAAGGGATCAGTTTCCTGTGAAAGTATACAAGATGTTTTTTTTCTTCTTTTTTGTTCCAGAGGCAACAACAACAACAGGAGCCACAGGTTAGCAGGATAGCAAACATCCCCATCTCTTTCATGCAGCAGCATAGCTGTGGCTGCAGCACTGATGCTAAAATCTACCTGCTGAAAATAAAGATTTGCCTTTAAAGAGCCTTTTTTTTTTCTGAAAACGTGTCGGGTAGCTGCATCACAGGTGCCGGTGAATCGAAGGTGGTTAATCTGTGGGTATTAATAGTGACAAGTAAGCTGGGGCAGCTACTTACAGATAGCCCGGAGAGCTAAAGAGCTATATACCACAAGAGACAGGGTTCATACAACGGTAAGACAAAGGTAACACCGAAAGGAGCAATAACAACGGCAGCAGCAGCAACGGTAATTTAATAATGAATAAATATAAAATTAGGACAACATAATCAAAAAATACATCCAAATGCTGTGAGGGTAAATCAGAAACTCCATCAAAAGTGAGCAAAACTCCAAAAATGACTTTTACCCTGAACACATCATCTGCTCATCATCCATCATTCTCACTAGGTGAGACATGTGCCCTCAAGCTAGAGAGAGAAAATAAGTTTCCTCATGAATCTGACCTACTTTGGGATTGGCAGAGCACAAGAAACACAACCCATAAACCCACAGAGGGATGTAGGATCGGTGCGTCATTAACGGCCATGCGATTGCGATCACGTATGCATGTCACAATCAGGCAAACAAAGGCATGCGTGATGTGCCCGGGTGTGTGGCTGACAGATTGATGACACAGACAGCATGCAGGCAGGCACACACGCACCGGATTTACACGCATGAAGATCTGGAGCAGAGAGCCAACTATAGTTCTTTCTTTGACATGGAGTACAGACATTGTTTTGCCAGGCAAATGCATGTCATTGCACACCTGGCCCTACAACATTACAGTATTAATTAGATCCTCTGGAAGTAGCACACAGAGCTACAGATGTAGACGGAGCTGTTGACAGTGAGAATTTGCAGCTGCGATGCATCACTACAAACTTTGACACCAAACACTATGGGTAATATCAATACACTGTAAACGAGTCGCTGTAGCATGTGGCATAAATCTGCACCCAAGGTCTGAAAGCAGGTGAGAAGAAACTCCCACTCCACACTAATGTGCCGAGCAAAGTGAGTTTAAAGGAAGCAAGAATCTCTTTAGAACTGTAGCCACCTAAGAGAGGGATCTCTGTCGAGCATCTCTCAGGTATAACCGCATCAAATGGGTATAAAAAGGGTATTACACCTCTAGAGCTGCTAATTCTGTGTAATAAATGGATAAAAGACGAGGAGGCATTATTTATAAAGTACATGAATGCTTTAACATGTCACAGTGAAGACCTTTGTTTTCAAAATAGCCCAAGCTTCCTCTATTGTCTGAGCCACACATAATCATTCACACCATTGACTCCTGGACCAACAGGCCTACAAGCAACCAAAAACGGAGGAGGGGCCAAATGTCACAGACTTAACATCCCACATATACAAACACACAACTAAGTCAGGACTACAGTTCAGATAGAAGACCACATCTGAGCACCCAACCAACTCCCATGTTCCACCCTTTTCCCTCGTCTTCTTTTCTTTGTCTTTTCTCCGGGACAGAACCTGGTCCAGACGTCACGTTATCCCCGAGGCACAAGATGAAGTCCCTGAACCTGGCTCTTCACTGGCCGCTGCCTTCCTTATTCCAACTAAATAGAGTAAATGAACTACTTTCTTGTCAAGGCATGATTTGCATTCTTGAAAGCTGTCTTAACCCTTAAGAACCCACGGTGACACAGTCGTCACAGATACTTTCAGAAATGTTTTCCATGTGGTCCATTTAGTCTGTTTTATATCCCCTATAATTACCCTTTCAGGAAAAATGGGTTTGGGTACTTAATTGATATACGCTTTACTGACAAGAATCAGAAACACTGACACTGACAAGAAACACAAGGTGTTTTTTCTTAGGGAGTCTGTATGAAAACACTGAACCCTGGTCCTGTAAGAAAGACGTAGAGTGGAAACGTTTTCAACCAATTATCCAAACACCTTCCAGAACCAAAAATCGGAAACGTTATAAAAATCAAAAAAATGAAATGGATGTACCTACCTCTTCTGGAGTATTTCCAGATTTCATAAGTGGCCGTTGAGCAGGGAGCAAGTTCTATAACCCAATAGACAATGAACTGAGCTACATGACTGAAACCCCTCTGGCGTGTGGTGGGGAGAAACAACAAAGAGGAGACAGCATGTGCAGAGTACAAGCCCGTGACATCGCATCTGTGAGAGGCCAGAAAGGACTCACGTATCGCATGTGTCATGCCACGGCTCGGTACAATGTGGCCTCGTCATTCTTCTACTTATTTAAAGAAAGACTGCATTATTTTGAGCTTTGCAAAACACTTAACATCACAGTGAAACGTTGTGTGCAATGGCACAATTTACAGATAACATATTGGCAATATCATGTGGAGCAACTTCCATTTCAAATGTTGGCTTGCAATTGCC
The DNA here is from genome assembly GCF_050575085.1 of Anarhichas minor. Taxonomy (NCBI): domain Eukaryota; kingdom Metazoa; phylum Chordata; class Actinopteri; order Perciformes; family Anarhichadidae; genus Anarhichas; species Anarhichas minor. The sequence continues at coordinate 3,789 of NW_027466759.1, forward strand.
ACGATACGCCGCTCAACGGCGTCTCATTCCAAGCATGTGAAAAAATGTCAGTTCATGGTCCAACAAAGCCACAATGTTCCCTCCAAAATGAACAGGTTTACAGCCTGTTCTAGCTTAATAGCAAGCGCAGCAAGAAGCTAGTGGCTCTATTTGAACCCTGTAAGAAACAAAGAGCGGGTTGACTGGAAAACAAGTTTGCCAACGTCAGAAAAAGATTATAATCCCACTAATGACACAAGAGGTGCTGGGGCTCAATTCAAAATCTCTGCTCAAATGACACCCTATTTGAGCAGCATACGTAGTACGGCTTGTGAAACAAGCTAAGATAGCAAAAGTACTTAAAAGTGGTGGCTGATTTGTCACTCATTACTTAAAGAATAAAACAAATTTAAAAAAGAGTGGGGGGGTAGAAGGAGATCTGACAAAAACCTAAATAGTCTGCAGCACCAGTGCTCATGAATCAGGCTCCCAACACATGTCTGGCATAATCTGGCATAAAAACACAACAACTGGGTATCTATGTGAAATATCATTATTCAGACGGTGAAAGCAAGAATGTTCCTCATTTAAAGTCATCTCCATTCTTCGGCCTCTCCGGTCCTCCTGACTTCCCTCCATTGCGGCTGATCCTGAAAAATGTAATTTCTGCTCCATTTATTTCCCATGCCAGGGCCAAGCGTTCTAATTCGCTCGTTGAGTCCTCGCAGGCTCCCCACCCTTACCTCCCATGCTGAGCCAATATTGTGCTTAAATCTCATGCTCCGATTGTCTCGGATGAACCCTGTATGGCACAATTAGATAGACGACGTAATTATAATGGCACCCTGTGTCCATGCGGATCACCCTTTGAACTGCTGAAATGTTTACAGCGGAAGAGACCCAAATATATATTATCCCCCTCGACCCACCCCCCGGCCCAGTGGAGGATAATGAGCAGCAAGCCGCTCCCCACACTGTACTGAGACGAGGGACACACACACACACACACAGACACAGTCACACACACACAGTCACACGTGTACAAACCCATAGTAGTAGTACCAGATTCCCAGGTAATTTCTATGACCTTTTTGTATTCTCTTACAAATGAAAATAAATGGAGAATACACAGCGAGCTTATGTTACACCAAGTCAATGTACAGTAAGTCCCAGTAGTATGCAATATCATATGACAAGTCCCACTACTATGTACAATCATATGTAATTTGATGTCAGAGTACAACAAAGTATGCTCATCTGTGTCATAAAACACCATTGTAACCCAGGAATATTTGATTGAATGCAATAGCACCAGCACACACACACACACTCACACACACACACACATACACACACACACACACACACACACACACACACACACACACACACACACACTTCTATTGGAGGTGGTGGACCAACCGTGATGGTTTGGAGAACTCCGATTGGCTGATTGCTGGAAGCTCGGACCAATGATGTCAGCTTGCCTGTGATTGGAGGACCGGTCGATATTGTCTTGCTGTGGGAGAGAGAAGCAAGACAAAAATGAATATTTTGTCACCCCACTGGGAACTTTGTTACAGGAGCTAAACATCCTCTAAATGACATTTAAATGTGGTTACACCCCTAGTACATACATTAGTTTATTTTTTTTAAGAGAATGTTATTTTATGTTATAGATCATGAACCTGAGTTCCTCAATGATTGGTCACAAAGTTAAGAACATTAGGTGGGACCATTTCAAACACAGACCTGAAGAACAAAACTAAAGCAGAGCTGCTGTGGTCCTAGCAGTGGTACGAGCGTACAAGGAAGAAAGAGGCTGCTTTGCCCACAATGTTTGCTGAATCTCATTTTATCTACGAGATCATGTGATCATTTAGGACTTCTAAAGGTAGTCTCACATGCTTGATCCAAAATTCTACACGTGGGCTGGAAGCATGTTTATCATTACATTATCTTAACATGTTTATCTTATATCATTCTTTTGACAAGTTTCCCATTTGGAATGCTACAGGTACGTTTAAATAGGCTTCAGAAAGTACAACAAATACAATCAAAGAGTTGAAGTACTCTTTCGACACACATGCCTGTGTGAAAACACTGCTACGTCCCACAAACAGCGTGTGAACATGGCCAGGTGTGTATCAGAGAACACAGGATCAGCAGTATAAGATACCATTTAATGTCCTCATTTGACCTTTCTATTTCCATCAGACTTCCTGTGACAACAAAGCTGTTCAATAAGAACAAAGAAATCACAATAAAGCTGTTGTGTTTCTTAACATATCTGATTGAGGAGTGGGAGCAGCACGCACTGTGTACTTCTTCTGATGCTGTAATAAAAGCGGTGTCGTAAAAGATGTATTGCCCAGTCCTAACTTTATCGACAATCGTTACCACAAATTAATAAAACCTATAGCATTGTAAATAACAGCTACTTTCAATTGCATTTAGAAGGTTTTAGATGAATTTTAAGTTAGATGTGTGTCTCTTTGCAACAAACTGCTTAAAAGACGTTCCTGAACGAACCATTTTTTCAATGCAAATCTCAAATGTGTCCACAACATTTTCATTTTTTAGAGCTCAAATTAAAATACTTTCTAAAGTCGTACATTTTAAACAACTTTACTTACAAGACTAAATGAGCAGTTGGAAGAGAATTGACCACTGTGAGAATAAAGCTTGAGGTAGAATTCCACTCCGACGACTCGATTCTTCAAAATAAGGGCTCAGTTGGATAGTTTGGAAATATATAATCCATGATTTAAAGTTAGTAGTGTTCCTCCCTGGTGTCTACATTCAGACTAAACTGGATCTAATTGGAAGTTCAACGTCAGCATATGTGTCTGTCCACCACCAGCCCCAACCGCTCTTCTACACCAACTAACCCAAACGCATCCAGTCATTACATTGCATTGTTCCGTCTTTGTATTGTCTTGTGTTCCAGCCGTCTTGGTTGGATCGGAAAAGAGATTTTGGAGCGTAATGGGTCTAACCTGCTTTTGAAATAAAAAAAATAGAGTAACCACCGCATCCCCCATTTGTTCCCATCACATAGCAAACCCCGCCATCATCACACAACGTGTGGGGGTCCAGCTACCAGACTGTGACTGATCCCTACCCAGTCACCCAAACAGCACTGGGACGCTGGGATGGTACAGCACAGCGTTAAGAGTTTGTGTTGTGTGTGTGTGTGTGTATTCAGGACAGGATGGTCATGGTTCAGCTCCACTGAGCAAAAACGTAGGGACTCTTTCTCACCATGTACTGGTCTTGAATGCTGTTTTGCATGGCTGTCTGGGGGTAAATGAGTTAACACACACACACACACTCTAAAGGACTAAAGGGCTCTTAAAGCACACCGTGATCTTTTTTGTGGATCTTACCAACAAAAATCCAAACCCAGACAGCCTTTGATGCCTCAATAGAGAATTGACAGAATGCTAACTTGGGGATTTAATCCGATATATACTGGCCATTTAGCATATTCCTCAGCCATGCCATTGCCTTACTCTGCATTTGGTTATAGGTTTATTGAAGCCCATAAGGCTGAGACTACAAAGAGGGGAGGAAATAAAGAAAATAAAAGCCAACATTTCATCTTTTTTGTCTGCTGATGAAAAAAACACAGAATCTGTCACAGTCTTTTATATTGTATTTTCTCATCCTGTTTCTCGGCCTCTCTCACGCTTATTATTTTACACAAAAGCAAAGGCGCGCACACACACACACACACACACACACACACACACACACACACACACACACACACACACACACACACACGTTGCCGTTAGAGCGGGGTCAAAACAGGACTGAGGGTAGGCCAAGTTTTGACAAGCAGCATGTAAGGGATCTTTCATATTGATGTAGTTGAAAGCAAATCCAAATAGGAGTCAGTGGGCCCCGGGTTCAGCGTTTTAAAAGGGGTCAGCGAAAGGCCAGAAAACAAGGTTACGGCACTGAAAGCAGGACAGACACAGAGGTCTGGAAACTAGGCCTCAAACAAGAAGTAAAAGACTGAGACGCATGTCAAAGCTATGCCTTCAGAAGAGGTCAGATTCATGTTAAAGTAATGTTATGACCAGGAATTGAATATGAATCAATTAGCTTACTGAGAAGCTTTTGGCTCAGAAAGAGCACGAGGGCCCGTCATAATAGCGTGCACGTCATAATTACCCTACACGTCATGATTACCCTACACCCCTGCAGCTGAGAATAGACCGGATCCATAAGAACGTTTCCAGTCTATGAATATACATTTCCATCATGTTTTGATTTACCTAGAACTAAATATTATCAGAAAGCTTTAAAGATGTGAAAACTTTATACTCAAGAGTCCGAGACGTGTTCCTGGCAGACCATTCTTGCTGACAGTCCTTTTACAACATACATGAACACTAGACATGAAGTGGGAATCCCTTCTTACACAATTAACCAGAATGAGATCAGGAGGTGATACTAATGTCTGCTCTTGTGCTTCGTTTATCTGTTTGATCATATTTTAGGAACTCAGCTGTAGCTGCTGTCACAGCACAGCTGAGCCGCTGACAAGCAGAGCCGTGACATTTATTTTCATAACATCAGCCGATTTAGTCTTTTAATCATCTTTTCTTCCTAATTCAAATGAATCAATTCAAACATTACCGCACTATTACGTTAGCTATGTTGGGGATGCCTTTATAATAGTTATTATTGTTTTATTGGTATCACTAAGACTATTCGACGGGTCTGTGGGAGTCCCGTAGAATTAGGAAAGTTTTGAAAGATACAGCTGCATTAGTAGCCCTACTTACTGAAATATTCACTGGCTGTTTAGCATCACAAACCCACAATATATGTTCTAAACACAAATACAATATGTATCAGAACATCCCATATTTAGACAACTGTGGAATAGAATTCCTATCCTGGTTATCCTTCCTACCCTGCAGCAAAGAATTCTGACATATTTCGGGCCTACAAACGCAGGGATAGCTACATAATGCATGCTGGGAGGATCTCAACACTTTGATGTTGTAACATTTCATTAAACTCCAATGTACTGAAAGCGACGACCGGATGAGTCAGAGCTGCAAAATCAACATGGTCACCGGGAGCCTTAAGAAAGTCCACACCGACACCTGATTTCTAGGAAATGACCCTCGAACAAAAGCAATGACACATTCACGTTGCAAATGCTCACGCAAAACAAATGCAACCTTCTGATATCTAGGAATACCTGTAGATTATTTGTCACACCGCACACATCCTGTTAATGTTTAGTCCCAGAGAACAACACAGCTATCTCCGCCTCTCTCACGGTGAGCGTTAAGCTAGACTCTGCTTGTTTATCCAGTGACCCAGCTTACGCTTAACATACTGGAAAGCACACGGAACTTTTATACATGACAATATTATGTTTTGGCATACAGAGATTCTGTGAGCTGTGGTTACACAGCATTTCAGTTTGTAATCTACACTTATACATTTACATAACCTTGTAAAATGTATTATTGGTGCTGTAGTTTCTGGATTAAGGGTTCTTTAATCAGCTATCGTCCTGCCACTAACAATCCCTGCTTTGCACATACCACCGTTTACTCACCGGTCACGATCATACCAACAGAAACAAGATTAAAGTGCCGATGTAATCCCTTGAGTTTCGTATGAATGGTATCTTCGCCTGAATCTGTTTTGAATTGCTGCTGCAGTTTTATCAGGGAAAATCTTCCAGAACCCTGGAATTTCACAGTGAATGGATTTCCTCATTCAGCAAGTCAAGCAGCAGTCAAGGTGCATCTGTTATAGCTGAATGCTTCGCAAACAGCCGAGTGAGTGTGTGTCTGAGCATGTGTGTGTGTATGTAAACTAAAGTGTGTACATTAAGGTCTGTATACTGTGGCTTCAGCAGCATATACATCCAAACCGCTGGCAAAGATTAAAGATCTAAATGATTCCTCACTACATTCAGATTTGACATCTTTGAAAAGCAGCCTCCATTAATGGAACAGTCCATGTCTGCGGGATTAAAAAGTTTGATTGTTGTTGATTTGATTTCAATTAAAATCATCCAAATGACGAGACAACCGAGACGGCTTGGTGTCTTTGAGAGAACGGGAGGCATAGCAGTGTGAATGCAATGAGCAGATATGTGGTAAGCAGAGAAGATTAGTCTACACATATTTAAACTGCTCTGTTTTTGGACACTATGCGTATATGATGTTTCACCTCAGCGTAAACTCAAGACCTATTCCCTGTAGTTTGACTTTTGCTGGGTTAGCTCTTTAAACGGATCTGTTATTAAATGTACGCCTCATTACAAGTTATGCTCTTTAACAATGTGGATTAAACTTTGCAGCTGAAGCAATAAGACATTAACACAGAAACAATATACATGCTAGCGACCCTGACTTCACTCTACCAGACACAAGCATGTAAGCACGCACACACACACACACACACACACACACACACACACACACACACACACACACACACACACACACACACACACACACACACACACACACACACACACACACACACACACACAGTGTCTCATGTGAATCTTAGGTTTCTGTCTCTCTAAGCTGTGGAGATCTTGGAGACTCTAACAGGCGGAACTCTCTCATCTAGGTCAAAGGTCACAGATAAAGCCGTGGCCCAGATGACGAGCAGACAACAGACGAGCTTCTGATCGGGCCGATAGTGCTACTGCCCTAATACAAATGTTTGGAAGCCCTTTGCTCTACGTTTTTGCAGTGGAGCACCTTACATATGACATTACTTAATAATAAATGAATAATGCATCTTTATTCACACACACGCACGCACGCAGTCAGGACAAGACTTAACAGGACAAACTATAACCAAAGCCCATTCTTTTATTTCCCCATCCAGTGTCTAACTAATAAACCAATAATAATATAATACTAAGAGCATCTAAAGGGCTGATCAAGAGGAGCTGGAAAAGGCAGGACTGTTGGCAAGGACCTTAGTGACCTGAATTCACACTTGAGTACTTGGCTCACTCTTACTTTGCCATGGTAAATAAATAAACAATAAGGGGGACAGAGTTCAGATTTCATAATCTCATTCAGCTAACAAATTCGCAGAAGTCTTATTTATGGATTACGTTAGTCATGCCCTGTGGATAAAGAGCTCCAACGCTGGCTGCTGTGTCACTTCATGAGGACAGGGGCACAATTCTACATGAGAAATGTTCAAGTTACTTTGGGTTTTAAATGTTAAACAGACATCCAACTCTGAAGAACACCTCATACCGACTTCACAGTCTGGCTTCACACATACGTCTCCTTGGCTGTTCCATTTCTAGTCTAAAATGGCAACATTTCATCTGTATATATCATTGCTGTATTATAATGTGGCAGAGACAGTCTGCTTAAAGACAGATGTTTAACTTACCAAAGAGACACCTACATAGGAAATTGCCATTTACCTGATAATTTGGATGATGCAGGAAATAATCCGGACATCCGGCCACAGCCATGTTTTGTGTTTCTCAGCTCTTTTGTACAATTTGCCTGGTTGGATCAGTGTCGATACAAGATGGACAGAGCAGAACCTGCAGAGGAAGAAGAGCAGACAAATGGAGGTTAGTGGAAAACTACAAAGGAAGAAGGGAAAGGGTGAGAATGTCCAAGAGAGGAAGGAAAAAGGAAGAAGAGGATGATGACAGTAGGAAAGAGTCTAGGTTCTGAGGAGACGGATATAGCACAGAGCACTTCTTAACCCACATAGACGCATAGTAAACAACAAGCGAGGAACAGTGGTGGGTTATATATTGTTAAGCGTAACAATTGAATCTTATTCAAAATCTCCATTAGTACTGGAAAAACGATGATTTGTAACAGGAGCATCCGAAAAACAAATGCTTTGCAACATGAAGAAATATTTAGTAAATGGACCAATGAAAATGACCTTCTTGGTAACTAGACTGGCACCAGTCAAATTTAGGGTAAAGTGCATGAATTGGAGCCAAGATGAACCATAACGGCTTATATTCAGATGATAAAAGCTAATTTAACTTTGCACTACGATTGCAGCACAGTTATGGAGTAAATAGAAGTGCGCTATAAAGACGTCCTACACCTTATGCACGTCTATTATGGAGCCTGAGGACACAGACACAGCTGCAATTGAAGTTGCACCTCGGGGGACTTTAAAGGTGTTCTTTTTGCTCTACTGTGCCTCCCTCCCGGCCATCCTCGGGTCAAAATAACCACAACCTCAACAACATGGACTTTAGTCTATTTGAACTCCTTAAAGCGGGCCTATTGACCTCTTGGCACTGAGGCCACTGAATAAACACCTGTAAACACCGTCCCAAAAATAGCCTGCAGGCACCTCCCCGGGTCTTAAGTTAGTGCCCGCAGTATATTTGGAGCCGAGCAGCTCGGGCTCACAACTGTGATGGTCTTTTATGCAGCAGTTCATGACCCAGTGTTGGTATTTTAAAAATAGGGCCAGCCATTTTATAGACAGCTAATATTATCTCATGTTTGAATTAGCGGTTTGCGAGCGGGCAGCCCTCGTGGCTGCAGAGTGTGTATATATGTGTGTGTACATTTTTGCCTGTACATGTGCTTCTGCGTGTTTACATGTACTGTATGTGCGTGGGCTGTGTAAAGCCTCTATTTTTAGGAGTTTTCAGGGTCTTTGAGAAGCTCTATTTGTGTTCCCTCGAGTTGTGTATGTTGCCGCCTCTGACCGACTTAGTCAGTGGTCAATGATAGGACCACTGTGTCCCCAGTAGAGTCAACTACCACACTGCATACTGGACATACCGTTAAATTGCAAAGCCCTCTGACAAAGATGATGCAGGCGACTTGACAAAAAGGCAGAAACATTAACCAACCGTTGAAGTCAATCTCTAATAAGACAGCATTGGAAAAGCAAGAGTGTTTATAGTTACAGAAATTGTCAAATGCAATATTGACGCCGTAAAGGGTGTTAACCCCTTCAGACTATAAGGCAGAACATTTAGGCAGAGATCTAATTGAAACATCTACTTAATCGTTAATGTGTTACAATCAAAATAATAGTCCAACTGTCTCCTGACAATCCTGCAAAAAACGGAGATACCTGGACCAGGTCGACAATCCTATCAAAAATGATTCAAAATATTGTTCATTGTCTCAGAAATAAATGTACTTTATTTAGGCTGCCATGAGTCCTGCCGTTTACCGTCTATCACAAGATGAATGTCATAGTGGAAAATGTGTCAGCTGATGAGATAAATAAATCATAAGTCATTAGAGCGCTCCCTTTCAAATTTATTTTTAATAATTAAAGAGAGTTTTAAACCTCACAAATCTGGCTTGCTAATAATGACCAGACTATGAATGCATTCTAAACAAAGAGCCTGGCTCCACGATCACTAAGGCTGCTGAAAGGGCTTGCTTGTAATGAGTGTGTGTGTGTGTGTGTGTTATTATGTCAGTCCATGTGTGTGGCCTGGCCAGCTGGCATGCAAGGACAGCTCGCCTATTTACACATTATTTACAGACACACAGCTTAAAACAAAAACAAAACAAATGAACATCACCCTAATCTGCCCGAGGAGTCCCTCATTAGGCTCCACACACTGGCTGACCACAGTAGCTGAGGCTGAACTGCATGCGTATTCGATTTCAGGAGTCAGGAGGTTGTGTAAGACGGACAGCAGCAGACTTCAACTAAATACATTCAGATTCAAACAAACTGGCTGTGCCTCACTGAAGCTTAAATCCTTATCAAACCTTTTATTTTACGAGGATACAATACATTACATTAAATACCACTGAATTCAACGTACGGCCTTTCAACACCACCGGTATAAATTCTGCTTCTTCTGTGCGTGCTAAAACATGGGAAAAAGCTCAGGCCTTCCACGTAGCATTAAAATACCTTGGAACCCAAGTATCAAAGTGCTCATACGTGCCAGAGTGACTCTTGGTGACTGATATATTGACCAAACACACACGCACCTATGCTTAATTGCTCCCTGACACAATCAAAGCCATTCCAGTGCAGGGATTAGACCCTCTCAGAGTCCTTTGATTCGATTCCTTCCACTCGAACAGTGTACTGAGACCTAACATCTCTGACCCTGACAGTGTCTCCGCAGTAGAACGGGGGACTCTGGGGCTGGGCGGCTGTACCCAGCGGTGAGGTGACTGCATCTGGATTAATTAAAGTGATTTTTTTTGCTCAAACTTGCATGAGGGAGAATGTTAGCTGCTGGACTTCAAACGCAATAATGTCTATCATGCATCATGAATCCTTTCCAGAACTATCCTGGGTGAGACTTCACAGTCAATACACAACACTCTACTGAAGGTGTTCTGCACCTGGTGGTGTGGAAAATGTTTAGTGGGCAGCTTATTTCATTTTAAAATGTCCATACTGGTGGTTGGGCCCATTGTTTTTTTTTTAATATATGTATCTTTCTAAGTTAGGAAACATATGCAAACATGATCTTTGTGAAAAAGGGAGAATTATTCTCCAAAGCTCCATTCTCCAAGTGTCACATGCCTGCATTTCACACAAACACACCTTCAAGACAGATTCTAACTTCTTTACCTCACGATGATTACGTACATTTAACAAAACAGGATCATAATGTGGACTATGATGTTTTTTTGCTGCCAAGATCATAGACAATAACTCAACAAACATACAGGCTTTAGAAAACAGTCGGTGAGTAAAGCCTACTCACTCAAAAGTCCGTTTCATTCAACTGTAACTGTGCATATATGAAACTATACGATACATTATATAAAATTGGTAGGAGAAACAAATTCACCATTGTCATTGAACTGCAGTTTGACCTCTGAGTGTTGCATACTGTGCTGGATGTTACATACACATAAATGATGAGTCATATTGAAACTAAACATGTGAAGTGTGAGGAGAATATTTGTCCTCTGCGTATTTTCACTAAAGGCAACACATGCAGCACTAACTGGAACAGCGTAGCTGCTCTGGAACATGTCCTGGTGGGCTAGCATGCTTGGTCACTCTTGGGGGTTAATGTGCTGATATACATGCTTACGTCTCATAAAAGGTCCAGCTTTAACATCCCCAGGTGATAAGCCCGGCAGAGAAGCCAAAGGCGAGGCCTAGGATCACCAGAACCCTGGGCTATTTAAAGTAAAGCCTGATTGAAACAGTAGAAACATTTCCCTGAAGAGTTCTCCTCTTTTACATGGTGGTGGTGGATCAGTGGCTGGCCAGCTCGCCAGAACAGAGATGGGTGATGGGAGGACTTTAGAGGCTGAAGGACCGTGCCTCTGCTTGCGACCAATACCAAGAGGGTAAATATGGGATACGACGCAAATGTTCGGATCCAAAAAGGGGGCGAGGGATTGCAAAAGCGAAAAACAAACTTTAAGACACACGTTTGCAAGAATATTTTTTCTTTGCAAATGATAAAATATACAATTAGAATTGCGTATATCAAATCTCATTGTGGTTTTAAAGAGACTTATTTATTTAGGCCACAGCTTCCACACACATTCAATAACAGGTTATTAGGTTGTTCCCCTCCCTTTCCAAGGAGTCCAATAAAAATGCCTCGAGTGGAAAATGGAAATATTAAACTTTTAACCTCACATACTGTATGCAGGCCAAGCCTGAGACAAACGAGTGTCTTGTGAGCTGAGCAAACATAAGTTGTAAACTAAGGAGCCAGTTTGATTTTTTTTTGTCTGCCTGCCTGCTGGTCTGCTTTCCTGCTTGGCTTTTAGTCAGTCAACCTCTCTGTTTACTTGTCTGTGTATATACATATTGTCTACAGACGGTCTGCCTGCCTGCCTGCCTCTGTACATTTCTGCGAGGCGTTCTCTCCTCTACGTATGTTACCGTCCTTTCCTTACTGGGAAAACATTCCAAATAGTTTGGGTTATTTATAGCGGGACATCCAGAAGCTTACTCTTGCATGAACCTGTGCAGTGTACAAGTGAGCCAGATGCTAAAAGACCTCTGCTAAAGTTCCCGAAAGCATACCTTTTTGTAATGTTTAAAAGTTCTCCGACTTTAAACTTTGACTATAAAATCAAAGACATGCCATGTGGCTTAAGTATCAAAGGACCGTGTGTAAATTCACGACAGCCGTTCTGCTGTTGCCAAAGCTTTTATTGAACCAAGGCAGTGTTACTTTGGAACAATGGAAACACAGTATTACGGTGTCTGTATCTTGTAACTTGTTGGAACATAATTGTTTAAATTCAACCAAACAGGCCTTCAAATATACAGCCTGCTATGTTACTGTAAGTATGCATGGAAGGTATTACTTGCAGAAGCATTTAAACCCCTCACTAATGTGACCTTACCGATAGGGATACTGGTGTCAAGTGTCTCCAGTCTGGGCCTTTCAGCAAAAATAGCACAGGTCAGAGTGATGAGGCATTCAGTTTTTTTTTTAATTAAAACACATCAAATCTGTAACAAAATAACCCTTCAAATAGCCTCCCTACATTACATGTAAACCCCCCGCAGCTCAATGTTAGCATCTGTACATTATTGTCAAATATGTTCATCCCAATCAACTTGACTTCAGCTGATTGGACTGGACACAGCTTAACACGGGGCTCTTCAGCTCGGCTCGGTCATCTCTGGAATGCAGAGAGCACATTCCTTCCATATAGGGCACTCGGTGAAAAAAAACGTGCAACATAGTGAACCCCGACCTCGCGAAATGGATTGATTTGTGGGCCAGCCAGGGATAGTGTGGATGGTGTTGAAAAAAAAGGCGAGGACCCTATGGCAGAACGTGTGTGTGTGTGTGTGTGTGTGTGTGTGTGTACGTAAAATAATCGCAACACACACTGATTGTAAGCCTTTTACTGAGGTATCATGAGGTCAAAAGGGCACTTTTTTTATGCTTCTAGGGGTCAGCTTGTGTCACGGAACAAAGTGCTCCTACACCCTGGGGTAGAGGTCTGCACAGGTCTGCTTTTTTCTATCTGACACCCAACTGCTCCTGCAGGATTTCCGACCATTACGGCCCGCTCATGCAGGGAGTCTGATCCCTCCCTGATCGCTTGTGTTCTATTGAAAATCTGTCATGGAACATTGGTGCAAACCTCAGCAGACTTTTTTTTTATGAGAAAAGCTAGCAGGTGCCCAGCTTGTCACTGAGCTATGTTGATAAGTGCTGATCGTTAAAAGTAAAAATGTCGAGCTTCTATGGACGTCTCTGTAACTTCCTTGATGCACATGATTTCCTGGAAGGTTGTATATGGTTTAGTGGAAGACGGTGCATTTGTATAAGGTTAGGCCTAATAATAAACAGGCTCTCATGTTTTCATGTATGAAATTTCATCCTGTGATGATGATGCTGACGACACAAGAATGAACATGTCCTATTCTTGTGCGTCGGGTCCTGTGTTATCTGTGGAATCACACCGCAGCTCGGGGCATCACTGAGACAGACAGTACAGCTGAAAGAAGCTTGACATCACTCTAGGTGAAATGGAAGTGTCAAAGGCCTCGGGAGAACGAGAGCCACTGCTACACTCGGAGGGAGCTGCGAGTGCACAAGCATGTGCGTCCCAGGATCTGTGTGTACACAAGTGTGAATGCATTCAACTGTGATTTATAGTAGATCTAAACTCACTACGGGTTTGTCATGAAGTCTTTAACAGTTTCTCTTGGGGTTGAGGTAGATATATCTAAATGAAGCAGATGGCTATTTAGCTAGCCGTAGGTGCTTGTATGACCCTATGCAACTCTAGCTATGAATTTGAGACATTTGTTGTCACACATAGCCAGTTGATGTGTGACAGCCTGTCCTATAATCTCAACAGACCAAACACAGGTGAAATGAGTCATTGAGAGATGATACAGGATAGCCAGGGTGACAAAACAAAGCCATACATGTCATGGTTCATCGTTTTATACTATGTCTTGTTTTTGAAAAAAAACGATATTATATTTAAAGCTGCTCACATCAACATTTGTATGTTAACAATTCACCCAGGACTCTGAAACTGGTCACATCTCTCTCTAAAGTATCACTCCCGCCAAACCCACCCAAGCCTCCCTTCCCCCTGATTCCCACTGTAAACCCATGCTTCACTGTAACGCATAAGCTACCTCCCTCTCCTCCAAACCCTTGGCCAGCCCCAGCCCTCCACGACTCGACCCCTACCCTCATCCTGCACCGCTCCAGTCCAGAAAATAAACAGCGTCTTAATTTAAGAAATGAGATCCAACTCGGTGTCTGGGGACTTGTGGAGAGCCCATTGAAGTGAATGTACTGACCGTAACCCAACCCCGAGAGAGGGGAGGTCAATTATTCTACTGTATATGTTTTTAACTCGCCAGACGCCTTATGTGAGAATATTTAGCCCGACGCTGTGGGTTATCAAAACTTCCTCTGGTGAGGCGACCTATAGAAATGTGCTGTTGTGAGACAGGGAGTGCTGTGGGTGGAAAGATACGCTGCCTGCTCTACTGTATTGTTTTGCTGTGGGCCAGAGATTCGCAACTTTTTTGAACTTTTGAGCATTAAAATAGTTTAGTCAAGTCATTAGATTACATGAAAGAATCACATTTCAAATCCACTGTAGGCACTGCAATAACAAACACTGACCACTGATTTAAACTTTTGGTATTCCATGTCTTAAAATGACAAATGAGGTTGTCAGAGTATGAGTGTGTGTGTGTGTGTGTGTGTGTGTGTGTGTGAGGGCTGGCTGTTGTTTCTGCGGCAATGCAACACTGAAGACAGGAGAAAGAGTCGAACAGAGCATCTCTGTCTCCTGTTTTAATCAGCAGATTAGATGGTAGTCACTCCTCACTGGATGTGCTTGTTGCACATGTTGATTAGTCATTAATTGGCAGCTTTCATTATTTGAGAGCAGCAGCGTAAAGTGGGGCTATAAGAGAGGGCCTGATGTCATGCCGGTGGAGGCTGAATAGCACCAGTCTATTAGAGAAAGGCCTTTTGGGAACGTGGACAGTGCCTAATTGGATGAGGATTTCATTGGGCTGCTTGGGAGCACTGGTCTTATGCAATGGCATAGATGAATGGACGGAGCTTGGGAGCAATTGTGCTTGTGCACAAAGTTGGCTGTAATGGTGGCCCCCAGAGGGCTGCGTTAGATGGATTTGCCTTCTCATGACGCCATCTTTACTACACCTGCCGGTAGCACATAACCTCTTTCAATGACCGATGCTGTGAAATACAAAGAACTGTTGCATTAAACCTCCTTTTAGTCAAGAACGTAAAGCTTTGTTGTGGCATGGCGTCATTATCATCTACGACAAGAGGAAACATCAAACCCAAATGGAACTGACCTTGTCGGTAAAACATTTAACTGGTATCAGAAAAGAGCTGGAGTTCTATGTGACCCCTTGAAGAGAAAGGGGAACAGGATTTATTTGGCTTACTTACTCTAAGGAATGCTAACAAACTTGGCTAGCTGAAAATCATATTAAAAAGGGCTTAACGAAAGTCCTGTTCCTAAGTACCTAAGTACACGAGTCTAAGCCCTGATTGCTTCTAAGTCTGGGTATAATACTAGAAAACCAGAGGGCAGGAAATGCAATTATGTACAACAAAATACGTGCATACATGGTCAGAAGTGCTGTATTTGGAGTGTGAGAGGGAATCAGAATTAGGTTTAGGACAGTGCTATAATTCAAGAACAGAAACATGGCTGTGTTGTCGCTATGGGAATTATTTCTGGGGGGGGGGGGCCTTTTTGTTTTTAATGGTACGGTACATCTACCAAAGCCAACTAACCATGGTTTGTTTTGATTTGGCATTGCAGATTCCAGCTGGTGAGGTGAGACAGACAGACAATCAGGCAGTTAGAGGGACAAAGAGACAAAGATAAACTGAGGGACGACAGATATGTAGAGATAAAGGCAGCAGAACACAAGAGCATGGGTACAAATGGCGTACATGTGTGTGTTGGAGCAGTGTTTCCCAAAGTATTTTTGTGGGGACCCACTTTTTAAAATGACAAACCATCGCGACCCAATTCCCAATAGTCTATATATCCATCATGAGGAGAGCGAATCTGTGCGTCAATCAACGTCCCTGACCATTTTTACTGCCATTTCCACATCACCTTACATTATCTTTAAGAGATAAACCAGCCATGTCTAAGAGATATATACGTTTTATATAAATGATTAAAAACATTAAAAACATACACACACCTATAATACCGTAAAAATAGGACATACATCATTCTTTTCGTTTCCTGTCATCGGTGAAACAAACGCTAGCCTTTCACATCAGACAAAATGTTAGGCTACAATTATAACAATACGAATGTTCAGGCTCCCTCATGTGGCTCAAATGTGGACTGCAGATATAAATGTTAAATAAAACACTATGGAAGAAATTCTGCCATTTTATTTTGGCAAACCAAATAAAATCTCCTGCGTCTTTGGGACTGGCGGCGTTAATGAGATGGTTTCGTCTGGCACATCACCGTGCCTCCACACCACATTACATGTGGCCACCCGAGCATGTGGTCCCTCAGGTGTTCAGTTACCTACAGAATGAAGGCAACATTCTTGGCTCTCACGCAGGCTTGGGTTTCAGCCACATTTGGACTAACACCAGAAACTTTGGTGGTTTGACAAGCGAGCATTGCATCACCTTTGGTCACAAGTGAAAGCGGGGAGAATCGGGTCTGTATAGATCCATATTTACAGTACGGAGGGGGAGGATGAATAATAATACCACAAAGTTTTCCTCTGGCAAGGATTTCACTTCTGTCCTGACTCCTTACTCAGCAGGACATGATTACTCAGCAGTTACACTTGAGATACCAAGAACATAAAACATTAATTGGCCTGTGATGTCAACAATAAGCGGTCACACGAGTCTTAAGAACTATTAACTTGTGGGTTGAAACAATCTAAATAGAAAACATGTTGTAGCACGCTTCAAGGCCAAGTATGTGGTAGGCCAAACATTTTAACAGAAGAGAGAGGAGTATTTCTAGAAATTAAAACTTAAGTTTGTATTGTTTATGCAACAATACAAACTTAACCTTTAGCCAAAATACAAATAACAGTCCCTGACTTCGGTGGTTTACTTTTTGACCACTGACAGCCAGCTGAGCGTTTTGGTACAGATGGTGAAGTGGCTCTGCTTTCCCGCCGGAGTCAGTCGGCTGACATGAGCTGTGCTGCGGTCCCCCAGCAGGCTTGGGTTAATGGTGTCATGACATCAGGGAGGGGGTATTAATGGTGTATAAGCCTAGACTAACTACTGCTGAATGACTGCTGGCTGACGCAAGACCCAATGGAATGCTGCCTGGAGCAAGACCACAAGCTCTTATACTGCCAGAACCAGCTAAAAGGATATCTCTGCCACTTTGCCCCATAGACGGCAGCTGCAACTATAGGCATACAAGCGAGGGCGACCAACCTCGTGTGCATCAAGAAAAAGTGCTTAGGTTGAAAACGAGGCTCCGGTTTTTGGTTATGCAAGAAATCTCAGGAGTGATCACTGCCAAGCACACAGTATTTCAATGGAAAACCGCTGGAGTACGAGCAGCAGCAGCAGCAACAGACTTTCTCGAAAGACAAAACAGACAGGCCTGAATCCTCGAGCGAGTTGAGTATAGCTCATTGTGAGTATAATTATGTGCAATAAGTGCAGTCAGCAGCCCTTTGGCAGCCTGCAGTCTCGCAGAGTTCATGCCCCGTCATGCCTGTGCTTACTGAGCATGGACTTGAAATAGCAGGACTGGTGCTGAGAGAGGAGGGGGGGGGGGAGAAGCCACAGCAAGAGCGGTTGTGCACGGAGATGTGACCAGAACATAATTAAATGAAATAAATAATTGGGAAGGGGCAAGGAAAAGAGGGATCCTCTCTGGCTATAAATGGGAGAGTGTCGGAAAAATTGCACGCTTGAAAAGACACAACTATGGCATGTTTTAGACCGTGTGTAGCAGCGGCCGCATGATCACACTACTCCACGTATAACCACACTTTAGAGGTTAACACGCAGGCAGGGCCGCGCTTGTGTGCAGTAAAGTGCCCCAGTGTTTGCTGCCTAGTTGAGTGGCGTATCAGTGGTGGGCCAGATTGTGCGCTTCGCTTCAGTGACTCCAGCAAAAGTTGCTCAGCGAGCTCCTTCATCATGAAACGTATGTTGAAGTTACATTGAAGACATATTAATACATTTAAGTACATATAGGGTTTTTAATAATCCAATAGCAATCAAGCCAGTAAGTGTTGAATGACTGCATGTGCTCAAAATCACCAATATTAAGACATGGTTCCAGCTTGGTCTTGGTCCCGAGCCACCTATGGAAATGGAAGATCAATAGCTCTGCCTGTTGAGCTGACAAA
>NW_027466760.1:0-19541 GCF_050575085.1 Anarhichas minor
GTGACACTTACTGGATGCTGAGGATGAAGTAAATACTAATATGAAAGGTGTAAGGTGCTTTCAAACGGCGCGGTGCAGATTTGTACTTCCGGTCTGATATGTGACTCAGTTATGTTGAGAAGCTGTCTGTGTGTGTGTGTTAGGTTCAGTTATTTTTATAGGATGTGATACACTCTAACCACCTGGACAGATTTCTGGGCTTTTATCATTATTGTCAAATGAACCAGCTCAAAAGTACGTTCTTTAAAGCGTGGACTTCAAGCCATCTGTGATGTGTCTCTGTCTGCTCGATGGCCTTCAATTCACCGACTTTACATAAACACATGCAATAAAGAGAAATTCACTACTATATATTTATGTAAAAAGTATGATTTTTAGAGGTTAACAGGCGACTTTAAGGCTACTGTCTGTCCCCACATAACACCAAAACAGACTCACTTTGTTGAATCAGCTTGATGGGTCACACTTGTGCTGCTGCTGATGTCAATCAGCTGTGTTTAAGACAGCTGAGCAGCAGTTAACGAGTTACACATGATTGTGAGGCGGGATCCTCCAAAGGATCCTTCAGTTGAGTGGTCCTTGGTAACCTCTGAGATCTAACGCCTTCGAATATTAAAGAGTTTAAATCCCAGTGGTAAAATGGATTTCATAATAACTGTGTTTACACTACTGACTCGTGCACCATTAGTAGAGTAAATCCACACCTTTTTTTGTCCAAATCTAGAAGACACTGAACCCCAGTTGCTCCTGATGTATAGGCCTTCGCCTTCGCCTTCGCATGGTAGCTTGACACCGCCACTGTGTGTGAATGTGAGGCACATTATAAAGCACTCTGGATTAAAGTGCTATAGAAATGCAGTCCATTCAGGTGTAACGATTTACTTCAATCACTCGCTCAAACCTGATTTCTATAGCGACTTAGCGGCGCACTCCTGAGGAGTCTCAGGGGAGGCCAGTGACTGAAGAGAAGATAATTGTTTATTATCACCAATGATTTGTGATAAGAAAGTCTTAATAGAAAGTCTTTGGTGCCGAGACTCTACAGGGGAGATTTGTAAACGAGGGGCGTCTACCCAGAGAGCAGCAGCAAGATAACCCCCCCACCCCCACACCCCATGGAGTCTGGACACTGGTGGTGGAGGTGGCTGATGACCTGATGAGCGGTAGGATGATGAAGCCTTTGAAGCCGTTGAAGCTGCGAAGACCGGGCGGTGATAAGGAGGTGGAGGGGTGCGCGTAATAACGGCATGAAAGCACTAAAGGCAGACAGAGAATCGTATTTAAAAAGCGTCAGCAGCAAGTTGATAGGCTAACACCGTAGGCGTGTTGGATGGGTGTAACCAGCTGGGAACAGCTGATAACACGATCAACAGCCCCAAACAATGACAGCGAGGAAATAATTGAGCGTGCATGACAGGAGTGCATGGCAGGATATACTGCATGAGAAATAAACTACGGGCCAAATCATAGAAATGTTTAGTCTTCCCGACTGAACTTCCGCTCGAGCTTAAAAGGAACAAAATTGGTGCAGCAAAACCAGAAACTTGCTTATTTCAAGCATTCCTCTTCCTTGACAAAACCATTAACCACAATGCACCTCAACAGCGAAAGTGCGGTTTTAGATTCGGGTGTGCTACGCGTGTGTTACTCGCGTCTAATCTGTGATTTTGTTTTTTCCCGCCTCAGGATAGATCAAATAGACACCGACAATGAATGTAAACCCCTTCAATGGACTGGGTCTAAATTCAATCCCTGTTGTGTTTAATCAGCTGCAGCATCAAAGGTGACATTCCACTTTTACAATTAATAGTCACTTTTCATCACTGCGACTGATAACTGCAGCGTCGGCGGTGTTCGATTCTGCTGCTGAAAGTATTGAAGAGCAGAAACATAAATAAAAAAAGCATCCATCAAACTGCCGCTCACTGACAATCTACCTATTCTGATGCATTTCTTTAGATCAGAGCCGTATGGGATTTGATCTGGTGAAGAAGCATGTTAGTGATGGTGGTATTCTCGGAGTTGCTCCCCTGGTGAGTTTAAAGTGATTATAAAGGATCTCGAGGCAGACTTGACGAGAATCTGCGTGTTTTTGCTTTAGCCGGGACTTATTTGAGCTTCATTCTGCTGCTCTGCTTCCGCCTCTCTGAGCACCGACATGCTGTTTTCACAGTTTTCTGTCACTGATTTCTCAGCCATGTTGAAGACGTTCACACTCAGGAGAATGACGGAAGATAGATAAACCCTTATTATTGACATTCAGTTGATCTAAAACGACCTTCTTATCTGACAACAAGGGATTCCTACTGTACTAAATATAATTCAAATAAAAATACATTACAATATGTGCTGAGGGTTTTTAAGCAGCCTTGTTAATCAAATACAACACGCTCTCATACTTGGAGACCGTAACAATACTTGTGATAAGAGTTCTGATGCAACAAAATATCTCTGTGATAAATATACCTCATTTAAAATGCTCGCTGTTTGCTACTTCAGTTTTCGTGATTTTGATTAAATTGCTGTGCTCTGTGGTGTGCTGGTTATGTTGAAGTGTGTACCAACCTTTTTTATACAGTGCCATCTCATGCAACAATACCACCACAATCTGCAGCCTCAAACCTGACCACAGAGTTTAATCCTCATCTCTCACACAATGTCAACCACAGTTTATCATTTCCATGATAAGAGGAAACATTTTTCAACATTGACATTATGTCAGTGCAACAGGCTGTGTCTTGCACTCCTGTTGGATGTTGGATCACTGTGTTGGATGCTCCATTGCCCTCTCAATTGGCTCTTTGCTAAAGCCACACCCCTTGAATGAAGACTGGCCAATCAGAGCGTAGCATTGGCCAACTCCAACCGGGGTCCGACAACTTCAGGCTCTGCTCCATAGACTCTCATGTTTCAGATTGTCTCCATTATCTGGCTTTGTGTATTTGGAGCTATGATCAAACGTTGTGTAACAGCAGCACAGTATCGTGGCAGATCGAGAAAAAGTCACGAATGACCAAATAGTGTTTGTGTTCATGAAACCAAATTGTTCATTTTACTTTCTGTAGCTCAGCAAGAAAACAATTTCAATGGAAAGTCAATTAGGACCTTTGTTTGTGGTTGACCACACATGAAACACACCCATGTTAGTTGTGTTGCCTAAACTTAACTGTGTGTAGATATTTGAAGTGTTTTTTCCTAAACCTAACTAAAAGGTTTCGTTGCCTTAAACTAACTAACACAAACGAACAATTTGTGTCCCTGAACACAAAACCGATAGATCGCATTCGTGACTATTTCACATACTGCCGTGAGCAGCCATGTAAGCAAATCTCAAAATGTGTTGTGCAATATTTAGAGAATAAATAATAATAAAAACAATTGAAAGACTTATGTCCACATTTCATTTATGATTGACAGCAATAACAGTATTTGTGATAAAAGAAAAGAGTATAAAACATAATGGCATCAAGCTCCCGATGTATTGCAGCTCTACCACGAGCATGAAGAACATCTACAGTGTTCACAGAGACTTTTTAATTGATAAAAAAGCAAAGGCTGTTTTAATTTGTGTTCTCCGTACAGATTGAAAATCCAAGAAGACATTCATGTTTTCTCTGGCAGAGTTCCAAAGCAATTCATCTCCCTGTTAGCTGGAAAGATTATTTTGACTTTCGCCTCACTGTCTAAATTTTCAAGATGATAAATGCGCAGCCTTAGGAATAGCTTCTGGTAACGTGACACTTGTATTCATTTAGCACAGACGACACACAAATGTTTACCCAGGACATTGTTTGGAGGATTTGTTCGAGCCCAGTTCCTATTGTGTAACAGAGGACCAACAACAGCTGACATGTTTTGGTGAGTTCTTACTCTAGTTCTGGCAAACATGCAATGCTCAGACTACTTTATCAAAGTAACAAAGGCGGAACGTGTGTTTAGCCTAATGAGTCTGCAAATGCAATCACATCCGGGTCAAGCAAAAGGCCTGCTGTGAATGGGCACGCTGTGAATGGCACTGCATTACATAAATAAATAAAAATCGAAAGATCAGGGCATCACGCAGTCACGCAGCATTTAATACCACTTGAATTTGAATAAAACCCATATTCTTACCATAACATAGACTTTTGAATTTTGTCATATTTCCCATTTTATTTGTATACCTCAGCAGATATTGACCCCTGTTGACATTCAACAAACCCCATGGACATCCTGTCTCCCCTGACAGTAATGTCAAAGTTGCTCCATACCTCACACTCTCGCTGCTATAAGGACAAAGTCAACTCTCGTGACGATAATTTCTACTTCACTTCATTTCGGTCCGCTGTGGGGCAAACTGATGAACCCCTAAATGTCACAGAGAGTGCTGTCAGGCCCGGAGGGGGAACCATGTTGCAGCGCTTTAACAAAGCGGCTTCACGACCTCAGATTTCTTAACTAAAAAATAAATAACGTTTTTAATGAATCAAATGAGACCCGATCGAGCCTCGGGGAACAAGAATGAAATGTTCTACTTCACCTTCTTAGTGAACCCACTTTCCCTCAACCGGCCTTGGGTACTTCTACTGTAACATGTCCCCTCCTCATAGTACACACCTGAACTTGTTTCATTCCCCAGTTTATCAAAATCTAAACATTAGTGACTACATATGTTGTTGGTAGAATGAATAGTGTTCTGATCCAACACCACTATCAGCAGGATGACATGATTAGCCTGTGCCTTAAAATTGCACAGGACTGAAGGAAGCTCTGTGTTATTCTGCCGGTTGTGTCATTTGTATTTTTGGGTGAACGTCCAAGAGAAATAGCTGTTCTACAAAGTGCTAAGCAACCACTTATTTGCTCATTTGTAGCTCAAAAAGACTTCTCGACGTAAACTTGGAAAGATTTACTTTCAGACGTCTACACATTTTGTAACTAACAAATCACAAAATTGCTGTAAACCTGCTGAAAAATGTTTCACTATTAAAGTCCACTGTAGCTGCTCGACATATTTGGATGTGATGCTACTTATTCTTTGTTCATCCAGAGGTGAAAACAAGGAAAAAAACATGATACAAACAAAAGCATTTCATTAAAACCAGTTTTATTTCAGGAGCTTTTAACGTATCTGTAACTGTGCTTTACTGACGAACAGCCAAATATTTAAATGAATCGTCAGAGCCACAGTGAGGAAACAAGCTCTTGAAATAATGTTTCCCTGTCTGACGATACATCTCCCTAATGGCTTCTGTTGTATCCATCCTTAAAAACAGGGTTTTGACATTTGCGCAGGTTGCAGAAGCAGCGTTTTCCAGACCTATTCCTCTGCCAACAACTGCAGATACATCATCATCTGTGGGAGCATTACAGCACACATTAAACGGGACATTATTACGAAACCATCCTGCAGGTCAAAGAGGAAGGCTATTTTCAGACCAAGGTGCTCGCCCATCAACACGCACTGCCCATACAGTACAGTTATTATGGATATTACCCAACCACCACTTCCAATGACAGTAATGACACATTAGCTTTTCTCGAACATGCTGCTGGGTTTCCTCTTCTGTTTCCTGTAGTGCTTGTGGCGTTGTGGTTGGTTAATTTGTGCAGTGCAGCACTGAATGCTGCTTTTTAAAAACTTTAATCAGCGAGTCCAAATGTTGGCCTCTTTGTATTTCCTGTAACTCCAGCCGTCCCTCTCTCCACCAGCGTATTCCAGCTCTATCCGGGGGGACCACGAGGCGTTCAGAAGAGATGTACAATCTCTTCAGCGTGTTCTGGGGTCGACCCCGGAGCCTCTTACCAGCTGGGCATGCCAGGAAATCCTCTAAAAGAAGGCATCCTACCGGACCATCCCAGCTGGCCTCTTTTCAACGCGAAGGAGCAGCGGTTCTACTCGGCTCCCTTCCGTTTTCTAAACTTATCGTATCTCTAAGGCTGAGCCCAGCCACCCTACAAATGAAGCTCATTTCAGTCGCTCCTATCTGCGACCTCATTCCTTTGCTCACTACCCAAAGCTCGTGACTATAGGTGAGGGTTGAAAAGTAGGTGGGCTGGTAAATCAAGAGCTTTGCCTTCCAGCTCAGCTCCCTCTTCACCACAACAGTCCGGTACGACGGCCCCGACATTGCTGACGCCGCATCGAACCGCATGTCCATCTCTTGTTCCATTTACACTCACTCGTGAACAAGATCCTGAGATGCTTGAACTCCCAATCCAGAGAGCGCAATCCATCGTCTTCCATCAGAGACCCGTGACCTCACACTGGGAGGTACTGACTCTCATCCAGACCGCTTCACATTGGGCTGCCCCAGTGCTCGCTGAAGCTCACAGTCTGATTGAACCAACACAACCACATCATCTGCAAAGAGCAGCGGTCGCAAAACTGGACACTCTCCTTCCCTCCATGAAAATCACAAACACAATCGGTGACAATGGACAACCCTGACGGAGGCCAACACCCACTGGCAACATGTTTGACTGAAGATTTAATAAAGTTTAGGGTGATTCATTCTCATATTTCATTTTAGCTGTGGTGGTCATTTTCTCAGTAGTTGCCCAAAACTGCTGAATGGAAAAATTCAAATAATGCTCATACATAAATGCATTGTTTATGATTGTAATAATAAAATGTAACACTTCATCACTTTTGAGTACTTTTACTTTTGACACTTTTTGCTACTAATACATTTGGAGTCATGAATGCATGACTTTTATTGTTTTTGTATTATTATGGTATATTGCTAGGAAGGAAATACTGTTGGAATTAAATACAATTGACTAGAAATAATTAATAAATGGGAAAGGCATCAGTAAATAAAATGCTGTTTTATGTGTCAGTGCACCTGCATGCAACAGTGTGAGTACTGTATGTCAATGGAAAAATATGAATCAGAATCAGAAGCGTTTATTTGTCAAGGTATGTTGCACATACAAGGAATTTGACATGGCATAACATTAAACATGAAACAATCAACAACAATCAACACAGTGCAAATAGAAACATATTCAAATGTACAATAAAATATATAATAAAGTGCACAAACAGATAAGCATGCATATCGCCGTGTTATGTCTGTGTCCATGTGCTGTGTCATGATCTCTGTGTGTGTGTGTGTGTGTGTGTGTGTGTGTGTTTTCCTCACTAGTCTCTCTCCAGTTTATTTGTACTCTGCCAGGCAGGCAGGCTTTTTAGTGCCCAGAAGTCGATTCCCGGCGTCCAATTTACAACAGCAGGACCACGGCGTAAACAAGAACCAAGATGGCTGCTTGTCTGTCCGTCCTAGCCTTTAAATTTATAAATTTATAAATGTCTCTGAGCCGGCTGACTGGCTGAGCGGCTGCTCGTCTTTTCTATATTTATGCCAAGAAAACAACATGTACCGCTGCAGCCGGGGAAAAACAAGTGTTTAGAGGAAATAGAGAGGAAACACACACACACACACACACACACACACACACACACACACACACACACACACACACACACACACACAGGTCCATTAAAGATGATGGGCTGGTGGAAGATAAAAGGCTCAGAGATTTCATACACTGTTGAGAACAAGGCGTGGGTTTAAGTCCGATAAAGACAAACATTACTGCTGTCTGTCTCTCCCGGGAATACATTAAAAATAATAAACTCCAATACTGACAATTACTCGAATCCTAAAAAGTAATTTCTTTCAAGCACTTGGCGATCGTGTAAGTGATGAAGGCGATGCAATGTTGGAGCACATTTTGGAGTAATTTTGACAACAGAGGAAGGTAATCATTTGTGGAGCTACAAATTAAGATTAAGCTAATTGGCCGAAGAGATTTCTCTTTTTGAGAGCTAAATCTGAAACTGGCATTATCTTCAGTGGGAGAATGTGAATGGAATATGTAACGAGGGGAGAGGAAGGAAAAAAAAAAAGAAAAGTTGGCAGACTGAGTTATAAAGAACAAACCCAAGTGTTAATTATCATCCAACCCCCTCCGGGCAGGAGAGACAGGCGGCTGGAATAAAAAGTTTTGCTGTTGCCACAATTAGGGGACGGAATTACAAAATTTGAGCAGCGGTGAGAAGACTACATGTTTTTCTCAGCAGTTTATTAATCATCTTTATATACAGGAGTTGAATACTGATTCAAACTCAACATTGGAAATGGGACACGAATTGTTTCTGGTAAACATTTGGTAGATGGTGCAGCGAAGAACAACAAGCTGAGCAGAGGAAAGAAAAGAAGGAATAGAGGAGAGGCTGACGTACTTTTACCCTCAAAATGCACATAATTAAACTTTCTAGATGTTTAACGATTACCGTGTTTGTGGGTAAATGTGTATTTTAAGGTCTAACCTCATCTCAACAGAGTCCCATCACTCTTGTAGTGCATCTTCTTTGTAATAACACATCGGTCAGTGTAAAAAAGCAAAAGTAGCAAAATACTCTATTACTCCATTGCACGTGTACACACACACACACACACACACACACATCCTTTGATTGTAAAAATACAGAATAAGCATCACGATTTGCTCAAAATATGAAAAGACAAAGTAGCCTACTTATTATGTAAAACAAGCCCTGTCATTGTTCTATTATTATCCTTATGACAAAAACAAAGAAACAAAAAGTGACACACCGTGATCAAACAATAAACTAAAGATAGGAGAGAGAGAGAACGGGTCGCTCTGTGTACTCAACCACAGATCAAAACGTGTCGGGTGCTCTTGGAAAACGAGGTAAAACAAACAGGAAGTCAATCCAGGAAATTCAAAATGTTAATGAGGATAGAAATACTTTAAAAAGCTGTAATTATAGTGGCTAAATCACTAAAAGAGGAAACATGTTTCGACAACTGTAAGTCTTCATCAGGGCATTTAACAAAGAAACAACACGGGTGTAGCCACACTTTTAGTAAATGATGGTCCATTTAGAGTCAAATAGACCATAAAGCAGGGTTTGCTTTAGGGCGGGGCCACCATGTGATTGGTACATTTTAAACTCTAAAATCGTTCGGTTGTACTTAGCTCCGCCCTCTCGTGCCAGTGGGTCAAGATGGCGACGGCCAAGATGCAGAACCCCAAGCTTCAAAACCGCAGTCCCTAAACCAATGGGTGACGTTACGTTGCATTTCTTACAAACAGCCTTTGTGCCCGATCAGTGCTCGGCTACTGGATGCAGTCGGATGAGGTTTCTGTTAAGCCAACACATTCTCACACCAATGCATCACACAACACAGCTAAACTTTGAGGCTCTTCCCACCCCGAGCTGCGTTACTTGACGCCTTGGGAGAGAGAACCAGTTGGTTATATTATACTATATGTTCTGACTGTACTTTGATTTTCACTCTTGCACATTGTACATAACTCATGTTTGATTTTGCATCATAATAATGCAGAAAAACCATACAGAAGAGCTAAAGCGTTCCGTTGCTCACTGAACTGTAGGTTAACGAGCTAACAGAAAACTTTTCTTCACAGTCATTCATGAACACCAAACTAATCTAGCACGTGTTGCATGTGTTGTGTAAAACAAAGAATGAACTGTTTTTGGTGACCACTTACTCGATTAATAGACTTATTGTTTCAACAGGGTGAATGTTTAACATAAGCACAACATATAAGGCATCCTTAGATTAATGTGATCACTTCTATTTTACTCATTTCCTTCACCGGGTGTTGACATGTGCTGCCACATTTGTCACAGAGGACTGGACAAAAAAGGGTGAGAGGAGGAGACATGGGTGAGGGAGAGAAAGAATGGGGGGAGAGGGAGGAAATGAAGTAGCTATATGTGAGGGATGAGAAGAAGAGAGGGTGTAAAAGGAGGGAGGGGAGAGAGAAGGGGGAGAGAGGAAAGATGGAAGGGCGTCCTTGGGGAGGGAAGATGGAAGGATCTCGGTCGAGAATAAAAGAGGACGAGGCGAGTGAGGAGAGATGACTCAAGGAAAGAGGAAAAGAAGAAATAAACATTCAGGGAAATATATATAGAAAGAAATCATCCCAACTTAGTTTAGCATTCAACACGTGTAGCGAGGAAGTGATGAGGAGAGAGAGAGAGAGATATGGAGGGAGGGAGGAAGAGAGAGAGGGAGGTAGAGAGACGTTGCTAGGTGACAGAGCGTACATACTGAATTTTAACAAAATAACGGGAGAGGAGAGAGTGAGCGAGCGGGACAGAGGGAGCAGTCAGCAACATGTAGCCTCGCCGAGTGGAGGAAAAGGTCGAAACTGTGTGTGCGCGTGATTATCAGCTTTTTTGTGTGTGTATGTGTGAGTGGGGAGGGGGGGTGACACGTTTTTTTTCCCGTTTCATCCCGAGGACATTATCCCGCAACATTAGAATTCGACCAGGCTCTATGCCGCAGGACATGTCCAGCGGAGGGATGGACGGATGGATTGTGGTGCACGGAGAGAAGACGCGGAGAGCAAAGAGAGAAGAAGAGTGTCGGGCTGCTGAGAACAGTGAGTAAATGATTTCCATGTCTTGTGTTGGACCCTCTAGTCTCTCCCTCTCGTGTCTCTGATGTTTCCCGCTGAAGGTGAAAATGTCTCAGACAACTGTCTCCGGCTTTGCCCTTCACGTTCCGGCTGTTTGGATGTGAGCTGCTTGCTGCATTTCCTCCGGGGCTTGCTTGTTCACGTATGTGCAAAGCCCGTTGGGGCACTCTCCCCTGTCTCGCGCTCTGACTGGTGGGACGCAGCCGGCCGGTGGTGCGCGAGGCTTTGACCCCTCTGTCATTGATGCGCGTGCATGCCGGTGTGGCTGGTATTTACAGCCAGACGCGCGCGCACACACACACACACACACACACACATGTACGGACCGGTGCGCCATCCCTCCTCTGTCTGTCTTTCTGTCACGCGGGGAAATCAGCGCGCAACTTGCACTCAGTGACAGACAGGTGCGGGCAGCTGTGATTCAGATGTGACATGTCGGAAATCCCGCATACATGCCTCCCCCCGCGCGCCCCGCGATCTCACGGCACAGGCATTTGCATCCTGCAAATTCCCAAACCGGTTGTTGCGCATATGTGCGTTATGCCCTCTCCAGCGGCTGCCTTGGTTGCGCCGAGGGGGCTCACATCTCTCCTACACCCGCTCCTCCTCCTCTTCTCCCAAAACCCCCCTTCCTCTCCCTTTCAGTATTATTAGCTGTAGGGCAACTATCAGATCCAGGATCAATCCTCTCTCTGTGTGTGTGTGTGTGTGTGTGTGTGTGTGTGTGTGTGTGTGTGTGTGTGTGTGTGTGCGCGCGCACATCAGCAGTTGGTGCACCAGCAAGCAGCAGGGCTGTGTGTGTGTGTGTGCAGATCACTCCCCGGGACAGACAGGGGAAATTGGGATTCTGAGCTAGGAGCATGCACCCCCTCCCTCCACCTCCACCTCCACCACAACACACACAAACACAATTCCTCAAAGCATGATGGGGGAAAAATAACCCACTACTTGCATTGATGATGCTGCAGTTTCATAAGAGAGAGAGAGAGTGTGTGTGTGTGTGTGTCTGTGATTCAACAGTTTGAATTGAATTTCAGTCTTAGGGTGTAAACACCGTTCATCCCTCACATTCACAGCCTGTGTGAGTGTTTTTGCTGAGGTGTGGTTGCTGTAATGGAGAATTACATGTAATGTCGGTTACATTCACAGTGAAGATACAGAAGAATGTTCTTGTTCATTTATACCTAAAATGCATCGAACAACTAGTGTGTGAAGATGGTTTCCTCCTCTTCTGAGATTGCTCGCTTCACTAAAAGCATCAAACTGAGTTACCACCTGCTCGGATACCTGACGTCTCACACACAACAAAGCATACACTTAGCTGGCATGTTTTCTTCTTTTGCTTCTCGTGTGACCAGAAACAGCAGCTGTGCAGCGATTCTATGAGAGCTCCACTAAATGCTCACAGTAACCATGCCAACAATCCATCATCCGTGTTGACTGACATGTTTGTGCGACCTTGTGCCCCTCAGTAGTCGTAGCAGAAAAAAGAGGAATCATGTTGGCTGCACTGTTTGTCTGCTTCCACCATTTTGAGGTCAGCAACTGCTGAGGCAGCAGATTTGTTTTCATGGTGCTGTTCCTGAGACCACTGGACTGGACCCAGGCTCTTTGTCTCTTGTTAGTATACTTCAGGATAAAGATGGTGGCTACCCTCGAAGGCAGCGAGGCTTATTACATATTCACTCTCACGTTTTACATTTTTTACACCTATGAAATGTTTTTTTTATATACATTATTATCTGGCTTTTTTATTATGTCAGGCACCTTAAAATTAATCAAGAGGATGAAGATGGCGACCAGAGCAGCTGTCACCATCTCTGTGGCTTTGACTGTGACGGACAAAATGGTCTTGAAGAGTTTATTTTGAATGAAAGCTCACAGATGGCCTTTTAAAGTGTTGATGAGTAATTTGTCATCTCATTCTTTCAAATCGACTGAGCCAGACCACTCTCACACCTAACACGTCAAGTCTTACGCGCCAAACTATAGCGGGAGTACAGGAGGAAGTCAGGTGACGTAGTTTAAAGAGTGATGAAGTCTGCGTAAGGAGGAGGGGGTGGATGGGTGGGTAAAACAAACAGGACTTTCACCCAGGAGAAGGGTGTTTGTGTAAAACCAAAAGTCAATGTTATTTTAAATAATAATATGTAACGTAGGTTACGGTACTGATGTGACGTAGCCTTCAAACTACTTTACGGAGTTCACCTAACTTTACTACATTTACTACGTATTCTACTTGACTACGTTGCATAGTTTATGCACTAAATTGCGTACGTGACACAGCTACGTCCGGACATAACGTAGTAACTACTTAACAAACGTACTTTATTTTAACCAAAACCAAAACCATTTTGTTGCCTTATCTTAACCAAGCCGTTTCCTGTGAACGTGGGAGTTTATTTTGAAAACAAAATGTATGAATGCAGAACTGACGCAGGCCAAGCTGAGGCTCGAGGTCGACTTGGAGCGCCGCAGTGTGAAGAGTAGCCGATGACCAACCGACGAGCTGGAAGTGTTGCTTACCCGACATCTGTTTGGACGTCTGTGGCAGCCCCGATGGAAATACAGAAACATCCAAAAGCAGTTCAGCCGTGTTTCATGCAGACTTTGCTTCCAATCTTTCTTTAATCGTAACCGTATCATCATCCACAGACAATGCAGAAGGGGGGAATTAAACAATGTTGGCGTTGTATGTAAACTGGGTTTTGCACCGTCAATTATCAATATTGACGTTCTTGTCTGCTGGTGGAGTTGCACTGAATGATTGGACAGTTATTTTCTCTGGTGCCACTATTTTAATCGAGGTGCAAAAGTGCTGTTCAGAAACAAGCACGGTTGGTTGATTCCATGTTGTCGATGTCCCGCGTCAGAAACCTTTCGCAACTTCCCCACTTTTTGCCAATGGGGCACATTTGTGTCTTGGACTTTGGGGAGCAGCGCCATGTTATTTTGGGGTACATTTCACAATGACCTCTAGTGTTTAGACGTATTTGTGAACGGGGGGCTTACACTGTTTAATTCGTTAGGTCCCTGATTCGTTTATTCCCTAACCTGAATGAACGTATGTACTGTTCTGAGGGATGTTACTGAGCTAACTTGACTAACTATAAGGACTAAACCTTTCATCTTCTACTTGTTCTGGGTTTTGAAACATACAGTCAGATGTTAGCCTCCACACTGCTTGGATTTACGGTCCTGACAATACTTTTGTTTACCTCTGCAAATGAAGGGGTTATGAATTACATTTCAGCTGCACTCTTCTTAAGATTTACCTCCAGATGAAGTGGTTTTGATTTCTTTGACTGAAAACTTCACATCCAGTCTGATTGCTTGCATTTCCTCCCCATCAAACAGTGTTTTATAGATATTATGGTGTGACTGATAGAAACGGTGGCCGAAAACTACAAAAAACGACCCAAGTTGTTCTAAATCTTAATTATCCTTTAATTAAACTGCCATGAGGCCACTTAGACTTTTGGGTAAACTCTGGCAACAGATTGTAAAATGAGTTTGAGAAAATTCTAAAGCCAACATAGCTTGTTACATGTGATGCTTTCACCTGCATGTCCTACAAACATGTTGGTAGCTGTGTCTCCGCATGTCCAATGAAAGAGAAAAAGAAAGTGGCAAGCAAGGAAATGAAGGAAGGAAGGGAGGAAGGAGTCGTGAGAGAATAAATAAAAGGAGAAGTGGCATGAAACCCTCCGCTTTGTCTGCAGAGATGTCTCCGTGCAACCGGCCACCTGGTCGGCTGTGTCTCTCTGTGTTTGACTATGACAGTAGAAGTTGTCATGTGTCATCACTTCCCACAATCCATCACAGCGTAGTGGTGGCGAAGCAGAGCGACAGGCAGACGACTCAAGGCTGCCGCTGCCCGTTTCTCTCTCTCTGCCTGTTGTCGGTCTTCGTCTCTCGTCCTCCGTCTCGTTGTCTCTGTCTCTTCTCCACAGTCACACACATTTAATTGTGACACTAAGCCGTCTGAATACTTCATCTCATTCACATAATCCCCGTGTGTTGTTGAAGCAGACTCTCTCTTTCATGTGTGTGGGAGTGACATCATATCCATTGAAAGGCTGCACCGAGCTAAATGAGTTCAGCCATTTTGGGGTTGTTTTTTTCTTTTCTTTTTTTCCGGGGATCGGCTGGACTTTATTCTGCTTTCCTTTTGTTCATTTGCTTTGTTTGAGCTTCCTCTCCATTTGGACTCCCTCCAGCCTGTCCTCACTTCTTTCCTCACCACTTCATTCCTTGCTCCCTTTCTTCTGTATTTTAGCTGCTCTGTCCTTTTGGCTTTTTCTCAATTTCTTCCTCTGTTCCTCTTTTTATCTCCTTAAAACCCTGTGCCCTTCTATCTTTCCTTTTTCCCATCCTCCACTCGTTCCTCCTTTTCTTCATTACCTCCATTCCGGTCTCCCTCTACTTCCTGTTGAGACTTTTCACTCCCTTCTTTATTTAGTGTGCCCTTTTTTGTCTTTTCTTCCACACTCCAATCTGCTCTTTATTCATCTTACTGCCTTACTTCCATCCTCCACTTCTCCTTGTTTCCCTTTGTTGCGCCCCTTTGCTGCTTTTCCCTACATTCCTTCTATTCTTCCTTACATTCCTTAATTCATGCGCTTTTTCCTTCAATCCTCCACTACTTCCTGTCCCTCCCTTTCTATATTTCCTGTTCACTATCTTCCTTCCATTTCCTTTTGATTTGCCCGTATGACTTTTCTTCCCTACTTCCTTTCTTACTCTTGTTTACTTCCACTGTCTCCTCATTTCCAGGTGCATTGTTCTTACCTTCCTTTCTTCTTCCTCTTGTTCTCTTTCTTTCATCTGTTTTCTTTCCTTCCCCTTTGATCCTTATTGCCTCCGTTCCCATTTTTCCTCCATATCTCTGTGCCCGCCACCCTCCCTTTCTCCATTTCCTCCTCAACATCCTCTTTTATTTGTACCTCCTCTTCTTCCTCATTCCTCCGTTCCCTCCCTCTCAAAGTCCGACCATTCATATCTCCTCTCCTCTTTATCGCCACGCTCCATCAGCCTCTGTGAATGGATGCCTGAGAACAAGGAGATGAATGGACTTGCATTCATCCCTAGGTGTGTTTCATCACGCTCTCTCTCTCTCTCTCTCTCTCTCTCTCTCTCTCTCTCTCTCTCCTTCACCATATCTGATGCAGGACTCGGGTCAGTGTCAACAGTGTGGAGATGAAACTAAGTGAAACAGCGGCCTGCAGTATCAGATCAGAAGTGATTGGTGTCGGGGCGGAGGAAAGGGTGAGAGAGAAAGAAAGAGGGAAGTAGAAACCAAAGAGGAGGAAGACATGGAAGGAAGAAAAGGGAAAGGATAGGGCAAAGGAAACAGGGAAAGGATAAAACGGAAGGGGGGGGGGGGGACAGAAGGCACAAAAGGGATGAAGAATGCAGGGAGAAGGGCAGTAAAGTAAGAAGGACACAGCAGACGTAGGAGGGAGGGAATGACAGAGAGGAGAGAGATACGACGTCAGAGGTCCGGTAGATGGTGGTGGAAAGGAGCCAGTGGCTGAGAACTGTGAGAGACAAGATGCTGCAGTGTCAAAGTTAATCGACGCACGCCGAGTTAACATATGCCATTTGGTGGAGACATTACAATGTCATTGGCGTGTGTGTTTACAGCAGGCGTGGACTCAGTGGGAGCAGTGGACCAATTAAAAAAAGAAAGAAAAATGGAACAGACGAGAAGACACAAATATTA
Organism: Anarhichas minor; assembly: GCF_050575085.1. Taxonomy (NCBI): domain Eukaryota; kingdom Metazoa; phylum Chordata; class Actinopteri; order Perciformes; family Anarhichadidae; genus Anarhichas; species Anarhichas minor. The sequence continues at coordinate 16,190 of NW_027466760.1, forward strand.
TTTTCTGTTAATGGACATAAGACTGACATGAATACTAACGACAGGTGGATTAAAATAGATATTGATTGAATTTGGTCTTTAATTGGAGCTTGTTTAGACGAAGAGATTAATAACTGGAATGAAGCAGACTTGATCGATTTGTTAAAAGCCTGGATTGGATGAGTGTTTACAACTCTTTACCACTCTGTGTGTTATCGATCAGCAGCACAGGTTTGCACTGGTAGGAGTGTTTATTTATCCCACGGTGACAAAAAAACATCTTGTGTTAAAACTGGAGCAGATTTGGTTGGAAACGATGACTGAGCAATATGGAGAACATCAGATATCTCAATATTGACCAAACTCTTTTTACCAACATTGCGACAACATTGTATTGTTGACCCTCGGTGCTTTCACAACATATGTACACAATGAGAAATACACAACAAAACAATAATCATCAGTGTTGTGGATATAATGATTAGGTGGGTAAAGGCAAACAATAGAATAGCTCGATCACTGTGGTGACTTTATAAAAGTCCTCCATGTGGACGCCTCAGTGAAGGGAATGGATGGTTCTCTGTGAGCAGGGTCATCAGACACCGCTGGAACAAATCAGGGCGGAGCAGACAGTCACGAAAGAAGGGAAAACACACAAAGGCAGGAAATAAAACCAGGTAGATACTCTCACATAAGGTGAGAGTATCAAAGTAAAACAGGAAGTGTATTGTAAGCAAACTCCCTGGACCATGACACAATTGTTAATATAATATATATATGTTTTAAGTTATTAAACCAATAAACATACTCAAATCAATTTGTGGGTTTATTTTCCTATGTATGTGAACGCATTAAATATGTCCTGAGCTGCTCCACTATTTTGCCATGTACCGCTCGGTACGTCCCCCGGAGGACCTGCACATCACAGAATCAGTGACATCTAGGATTGTGCAGCTGGGCATTGTTTCACTCATTCTCTGATACAATAGTCATTTTATTTTGATCAGCCCAGCTGTTATAAATGACAAATGGGCTCCTCTGAGAACACTGCTGCTTTTCTACAAAACATATCGTATTATTTGTTGTCAATTTCTCCTCTGTGGCATATTCTATGGTCGACAGAGAAAGCGATGGATCAGAAGAATGAGAAGTGGATGACATGCAGCAACAATCCTGGGCCAGATTTAAAAACCAGGACATTACATTCGCACGGTGTATTATGCGCCTCAACCAACACAAAAACTGCGTTATATTAACAAAAAACATCAGGAAAGTAATGATTTTTATGCGTAATATCGCACACGATTTAGTGCTGTTGCTTCTCAGCAAACATAAATTCAGCTGCTGCTATGTTACCTACTTTTTGACAGATATTAAAACAGCAAAACAGAATACGTTCCTGGAGAAGTGTCTGGTCTCAGTATGCAGGGTGGAGCTGCTCTTCTTCTTTGGTTTTTCTTACTGTGTGGGTCAGGTGTCAAAGCTAATCCCTCACTTGGGATTTATCCAAGCAGCCGCATCAGGTATTTGAAGAAAACGTGTCAGGGATCGCGTTAAAAAGGCAACAGCTCGAGGGACAGGGGAGAGGCAGCTAGAAAGGAGGAGGAGGAGGAGGAGGAGGAAAATGACGGAGGGGAAAAACAAAACAAAAGGACATTCAGCAGAACATTCTGGAATTGAAGTGATCTAACCAGGGGCTCACCGGGCCGGCCCGTCGCTGTAAATCTATATCAGTGGATTAATGTGGCTCGAGCCTGCTGAGGAGGAAGGGAGGGAGGTGAGGGATTTTCCTTCGGTGCACCTGTAACTCAACCCGGTGTAGCACTCAGAGACAAGGGTGCTGTAGGAGTAACGGAGGGGCGAGTGGTGAGAAAAAAAGATGAAGAGAAATGAAAGAGACAAAGGAGACTGAGGTTACGGGGCGATCTGCACCTGTAGCGTTGCATCACCTGAGGATTGTTTATGGTCTCTTCTCTTCCTCCACCTCCCATATTTCCCTGCCCTTTGCTTGCTCTCTCCTCTCAAAGTTTCCATCCCTCTCTCCTCTTCCTCCTTTCCTTTTCAGCCACCCAGTCAGCTCAGCCTCGGCTGCCTATTACCCCGCAGCCACTGTACATATTTGACTTCGTGGGCTATTAGCCCTCGGGCCTGCCTGAATACCCTTCTCTTCCAAAATCCGAGCTGAACATTGTTAGGGGAGCTTTGGAGAGGGAGGCAATTTTCGGTATTCCGTTGAGAAAATGGCTGTGTGACCCTTCTCACTGTCAGAGGCTCAGGGCTCAGTTTAGACAAGATCCTTACTTCCCGCCGCCTCTCAAGGTTGCAGTACGGCGCAGTGAATGCAATGTAGTCAATTAGGCCGGGGTTCGAATCCCTGCACAGGCCCGGTGGGGGAAGCAGAATGAGTAACACTTTCTCCTCGCTTAAAGACTAGTGCCGAGGTGAAGGCACGCTAGAACTTAGCCCCCAGCTGCTCAGTGGCCGGAGGAGGACGACTGGTTATACTAGGCCAAAATGAGCGCATGCAGCAGAACCTCTACATAACTATCCGTTATGCAGCACCTGATCATGTGATGCCAGATCTGCCCAAATATAGACTTTTGTCTCTCTAATGGCACTCGGAGCATTGATTTCTGTATCAATTTTCAAGTCAAAGCAGTAATTTTGCTCAGGCCAAGCTATACATTTGTGTAATCTCTCTTTCTCCGGACACCGAAGAAGCAAAATAAGAAGCTCCCAGAATTCCAAGATGATCAATAGGCGGAGCTTGCTCTTTCATAAACAGTCATATCATAAAAAATACAGCCCAGAGTACTGAAACATTGAGCGGCACAGACATCATTGCAGCCGCTGTTGGTGACACAAATTATACATTTGTAAAATTATACAGCTCTCTCTTGGCAGAATTACTGAATTGACTTGAAAAATAAATTGACGGTTCCTGTGCTATAAGAGAGACAAATTATACAAAAGGTTAAAATGTCCATCCTGTGCTGAATGTAGATAGAGACAAATATGTGAAAACTCCATTAGCAGAAATAGCTTTGGAGCCTTTACTCCATATTTGAGTCAAGCTAAAGTCATATTCGATAATGACGCATGGGAATTATTCAAAACACCACTTTCTTTTTCAGTCAAAATAATAAATGAGCTGAAAAAAGTGAAAGTGATTATATTTCCTTGTTTTGCCCTCGTAAGCTAATGCAGCTCAGGAATGAGCAGCAGAAGGAAATCTCTGCAGAGGTCGTCTCCAGAGTCATGCTGATGACACCTGATTGTACATTTGTGCAGAGCAAGAGGAGATAGATGCTCTCAAGATATTCACAGGCTGTGGTTTGTGATTATTTGCTCTAAAAAAAAAGACAAAGCCGAA
>NW_027466761.1:0-16666 GCF_050575085.1 Anarhichas minor
CTTTTTTTTTAAACTAAGCAAGCAATCCACTTCCTGTTTACACCGTCACGCGCATGCCCAGTGTACGTTAATGGTCACGTGCTGTCCGCCTTCGAAGGCTGCCGTGTGGACGCAGATCAACTCGAGAATGATGCTGAAACTCCCGTGTGGACGGAGATCGTTTCTATTTGATAAATCTGCATCCAAGGAGAAACGGAGTAATGTGGACATGGCGAGTTTTTCAGTAAACCAGGGTTTATTGTTGTTGAATGTGCAGAAGGTTTTTTTTCGGCACACACAAAAACTGATGTATGATGTCACAGTGTCAGTGAGCCCATCCAGGTCTGTAGCAGCAGCCTCAAAAACACTCCAATCAGTGCAGGCAAAGCAGGACTGTAGCTCCAGCTTTGCCTCGTTGGTCCATCTCTTCACATTCTTTACCACAGGCTTTGCAGATTTTAATTTCTGCCTGTAGGTCGGGAGGAGATGAATCAAACAGTGATCAGAGAGTCCCAAAGCTGCACGGGGAACTGAGCGATATGCATCCTTTATTACAGTGTAGCAGTGGTCCAGTGTGTTTTTAAACACACTCCAGCAGGATTTTAAAGTCAATTCTTTCTTGGACAGGAAGCCAGTGCAAAGACCTCAGAACTGGAGTGATGTGATCCACAATTTTTCTACAATTTTTGAAGTATTTGTTCTTAATTATTTGTCCATTTTGTTCTACTTTGTACTTTTAAATTAACAAAATATATATTTTATTTATTTGTTTGTTGATTTGAAGCTATTATGAGGCTTCGGCAGAGTGAGTTAGTCAAACCAAGGTTGTATCTTCAAAAGTTATGCTGTTGTCTTTGTATGAAAATGTTAAAATAAAAAAGAGGTATATACAACAAGTCAAATAACAACTCAACAATAGCAATTAAAGACTAGTCTAGTCTAGACATACAATGTACACCAGAATAATATATGTGATTACGTAATGACACATAATATAAGTATAATATAGTATATGATGTATACCAGTGGTCACCAACCTTTTTAAGCCCAAGATCTCTGACCTCTGCCTTGGTGACAGGCAAGATCTACCTATTGAGGTGTTGAGAGAAAAAGACTGTCCAGACTGTACTTACAACTTGAGGCTTTTTATTTGGCCTAATTGTAATTGAATGAAATCAAACACTTTGGTCCAGCTTTCAAATTGATGTGACCAAGAAGACACTAAATGACTTAATTTCAGTGCAACATAAAAAGGAAATTATTTGTTAACCGCACACAATATGAACAAGAAAAAACACATTTGCAATGAGCAGGCTGGATGAACTACCAATATTAACTGTTGTATTTATCAACTGAAGTTACAACACAACACTGACAAAATTCTCAGTCAGTGCAACTAATGTAAGTGCAGTTCAGCTCTGTGTCCCATCACAATGCCATCGGAAGTCATGTGACTCAAGTCAGTGTGATGGCTGTGACTGAACACTGTCTGTGAGTGCCTTGTAGTACGGCTCATAAGCACAGACAGCCAGTCTGAGGCAGTCTGTGAGGTGTCTGTCAGTAAGCCGGCTCCTGTACTTTGATTTGGTGATTTTCATCTGTGAAAATGTCATTTCACAGAGGTAAGTTGATCCAAAGTAGGCACTCACTTTTAGTGCACATGCGCTGAGGAGAGGAAACTTCTCTCTGCTGACAAGTCCCCAAAAGTCACTGTCCATTGACCTGGCTTTCAGCTCTATAAACCCCTTACTTCCTCTGTATTATTCGGGTTGCAGGTAGATGTTGCAACGAAAGAAAGAAAGAAAAGTACCACTAGGTGGCCCCATTATTCTGCAGGTTGGCTGGTTAGAGGAGACAAAGAGAAGCTGGGATGAGATCATCCAGCAGACTCGTGCCCAATAGCGCAGACTTTTCAATATATTCATGCTTGAATTTTAAAACCTACAGATAACAACAAAATATGAAATGCAGTCAGTTCAAGAGTGTGATTGTCAGTGGGAGGTGCTGCTGAATGTGACATCAGATACAATAAATGGACATGGAAACACACACAAAAAGAATGTATTACATTCAGGCCACATGATGAGGTCAGTATAAATCTTTCAAAGAGTCTATTTGACACGCTGTAGCTCCCTATAGAGATAGTAAAATAATGCATAATGCTATGTGAATTTTCCTCATGACAAAAAGGGGTAAAATGGAAATAACTTTTTTGTTTCGGTCCTCATTTACGTTGTGGCCCTCTGAGTCTGTGTGAATTCAAGCCATATGAATAAAGTCATTATAGTAGAAGCATCTCAGGAACATACGTTATCATGTATGTTATGGCATAGGTCGTTGTGCCCTACCCCCCTCCCTACTGCTATTTTGAGAAAAAAAAACACTCATTAGTCAGTTATATAATTTCTTGGACTTGCTGAGCATTCATTCAGTCATTTTGCTCTCTCCACTGCGCACGAGCACAAGAGGCTCGCGGCCGCTGCCTGCTTCTCTCGCTGCTGCTGCTGCTACTGCTGCGCCGCGGGAGCGAGTTGGAATGTATTGACGTCAGAAGGAAAGCTGGACACACGCGCGTATGTGCGTGCACGCGCGCGCACGTCGGCATGCTCCCGTCCCGCTGTAGCTCTATCTCTCTCTCTCTCTCTCCCTCCCTCTCTCTCTCTCTCTCTCTCTCTCTCTCTCTCTCTCTATGCCGGAGCGGGCGCGCGGTCACGCAGCTCGAGACTCTGGAAAGAATTGAGGCGGGCGGTCATGAGAAAAGTATGTGCACACATGGACCGCGAACATGGAGTGTTATGAAAGAAAGCGAGGAGGCGGCGCTGTCATTTCTTACGTCCGAGTTCAGCGCGGCGAGGCGGCGGAGTGACAGAGAGAACCGCGCGGCTGGACAGGTCGCGGCTATGGGATATTATTGCATAACAATGGTGAGTTGGGCACCGAGGTTAGCGGCGCTTGTCCGGCTGTTCCGCGAGGTTGTTGGTGGCGTTTGTTTTGGAGGTATTGAGCTGCCGCAAGGAGGATGACTACATGCGTATGTGCCAACTCGGGACTGCGGTTGAGGCCAAGTAGAGAACAGCTGGCTTTGCCGCAAGTGTAGCAGCCCGTAGGCATGTAGGTGTTTTGGATCCGATGAACCTGCACAGCCAAGGATATCAGAGGACAGTAACCCGGTGAGGCCTGCTTCTGTTCACTCGGCCCAGTGGAGCTGTGTGTGTGTGTGTGTGTGTGTGTGTGTGTGTCACCATCACTTATTCCCTAATGAATAAGTGATGGTGACACACACACACACAGACACATTCCTAATGAATAAGTGATGGTGATGGTGATGATAAGATGCTGCCGGTGATGAGGATGAATAAGATAAAGGTAACAGCGATGAAGTTGACAGTGGTAACTGGATTGATGGTGACCGCGGTAATGAAGATGATGATGGCAGCTAAACTTGTTACCCTGGGGGGGGGGGTCTGATGATGACATCATCAGGACTAATGCCACCTTTTGACCCTCTTAGCCAAACTAATGACACACACGCGCGCACACGCACATGCACATACATTATGGTTTCCTGTTACAGTATTGATTTGGCGTGCCATTTGTGCTGGATGGCTGTTATTTGAGATGGAGCCAAACGCAGCCCTTCAACATCACAGACGATAAAATAAGTCATATTTGACCCTCTACTGTTCTCCTTCGTCTCACTGTGTTGTCTTTTTCTTTGTCCTGCCAGGCAACTCCCCATCGGTGAGGAACTTCGCTGCCCTGCAACCCCTCCTCCCTCCATCTCCGACACCTTGACACAACTACTTTCCGTCTCCCGTTTCCTTTTTTGTCCCTCTCTCCTGAAGCTTTTTCAGTTCAATCCCTCCTCCCCTCCGAATCCCCTCTACCCCCCCTCACACCCCTTTTGTTGTTGTTTCAAACATGGACTCCTCTGGAGAGAGAACCTCCGCCCAGGAGGGACACCTCGACCCCAGGAGCAGCCCCGGTCGCTCCGATCTCAGCGGACTGTACCACCTGGGTCGGACGTTGGGCAGGGGCCACTTTGCCGTGGTCAAGCTGGCTCGTCATGTCAACACCAGGCAACTGGTTGCTGTCAAGATGATTGACAAGACGAAACTCGACGTGATGGCGGCGAGCCACCTCTTACAGGAAGTGAGGTAAACTACACTGAAAGACGAAGCTTGAGAAGAAAATATTTAGGAAAAGGTTGAAAACTGTTTAAAAAAACAGAATTTCAAACAGGCATACTGGTAGTGAACTGTGTGTGATCCATCTGAATCTTATCTGAGCCAAACATGGAACGAAACCTGTGTAGATTTTGAGGTGCCCTGAAGGGGCCGCACCACTCTAGGCATCCTTATTTACCCGGCATAATTACTCGTTATTTCCAGATGTATGAGGCTGGTGCAGCATCCCAACGTGGTCCGCCTCTACGAGGTCATCGACACGCCCACCACCCTCTACCTGGTCATGGAGCTGGCCGAGGGAGGCGACCTCTACGACTACATCCTCCGCCACGAGGGAGGCGTGGCCGAGGGCAACGCCAAGCGCCATTTCGCCCAGATCGTGCGCGCCGTGGCGTACTGCCACCAGCTCCACGTGGTGCACCGGGACCTGAAGCCCGAGAACGTGGTGTTCTTCCCCCAGCAGGGGGCGGTGAAGCTGACAGACTTTGGGTTCAGCAACTTATTCCAACCCGGGACCATGTTGGCCACCAGCTGTGGGTCGCTGGCGTACTCGGCTCCAGAGATTCTGCTGGGAGAAGAGTATGATGCTCCAGCTGTGGGTGAGAAACACATTTCAATTTTTTTTTTGGGAGTGTTGAAACTGAACTGTTGATCTAGATCAATGGTTCCCAACCTGGGGGTCAGGACCCAAGCATAGCACAAGAGAAATCTGAATGGTCGCAAGATGATTAACAGAATACATACTTGAGCTACGTCCAATTATGTTTATTTTTTTCGGACTTTCCGCTAAACGTGGCTTATTTTCTTCTGGTTATGGAACTACTGTACAGTTATACCTATGATGAGTGATTTTTATGATGGGGAAAAAAAAAAATGACTCTTTGGCGGATCATCGTAACACACTTCATTCAAACAAAACAAAACTCACCCAAACCGTCTTGATTAGTCTTTTTCACCAACAAAAAGAACCCCTTATATCACTGAGTTGGATAGAAAATGTCCTACTTGCTGTCCTTTCTCCTTGCCTGCCGAGCGGCGGCTCTCTTGTTCTTCAAAGGCAAACTTAAATTAGCGAAGTGAAAAGACAATTCTGCTCGTCCAATCGTCCGTCCTCGTCCTCACAAATTCGCTGGCTTCCACTCAACTCATAAATGAAACCCTGAAGGCTGCCTTCAGAGGCCTACATGTTCTCTCCTGTACCGCAGCATGTGATGTCTTTTGTTATTGTTCTTTCATGCATGCCGGTCAGTTCAGTGTGTGTGTATGTGTGTATGTGTGTGTGTGTGTGTGGCCACATTTGTCCCCCTTGACCCTGTGTATTTTCTTGCATCTCAGTGAGTGTGCTCCTGCTCTGTATACCCTTCCATATTTATGTGCTTGTATATTTGTTTGTGCGGATCTGTGTGTGTGTGTGTGTGTGTGTGTGTGTGTGTGTGTGTGTGTGTGTGTGTGTGTGTGTGTGTGTGTGTGTGTGTGTGTCCATGTGTGTGTGTGCAATGTCCGTAAAGGATTAGTGTGTGTATCTGGGTCAGTCTAAGCAAGCCAGCCAGTCCTGAGCCAACGGGGCACGTTCTGCAGTGGAACCAAACACTGCAGCTCACCACTGGTCTCTCACACTGCATAGCAAGCATTTGTGTATATGTGTGTGTGTGTGTGTGTGTGTTGGAGTGAGAGAGACGGAGATAGATCGCAGATGAGAAAGTGCCACGCATCACTGTTTACCCGCGGCAGAATGGCTGATCCGTACTGCGGTGATCTGTGTGACATTGGAGGCCGATAGATTGTGGGATTTGACATCATAGCAACAGCAGGAAAACACACAGCATGTCAACTTCAGGGAGGTTGGTTGTGTAATCTGCTAGACATGGACTAGGATGGATTTTGGCAGGGTTTGGGGCGCTATTTATTCCGGTGATGACAAAAGCATCTGTACTGAATACAAGTGCATCCCGACCGCAATGAGGAGCTGATCCTGTGGAAGGATCTACTGCGTCTGTTGTACCGCCGATGGCAAGCCATGTGTCAAAAGGGAAAGGGTTATTTAAGAGGCTTCTTTTTTTCCTCATATTACCTTGTGTTGTTGTCTGCTTATAACAGTCTTTGTGGGATGGACGTAGTGAAGGAGCAGTCACAAAGCAACACTTCTCACACGCAATCTATAACTTCAACCTGAATTTGTTGCCTTAGTTCTACTTCTTTTTTTTTTCACATGACTTCCTGTTTCTAAAAGCGTCCACACTGAGGGCCGTGTGTTTGAATCCATGTGTGTGTGTTATTATTACATATCCTCTGAGGCTTGATTTCTGCTTCACCTCCACTCCAAGTGCATTTTCTTTCCGTTCTATTTTAACACAATTCTCTACCTTTACGGTTACATCATCACTTTGTTAGAAATGTACACTTCCTTCACCCACCCACACACACACACACACACCAATAAATACATGTGTAGGCCGATGTGTGATAATCCTGAGCTGCACAGAGGAAGAGATGTCCCTTAGTGATCTCAGCTTAGTAAGGTGACTCATAAACCCGTCTCTTCACACACACACACACACACACACACACACACACACATCTCTTTGATATTTCTGTCTATAAACAGACTGCTGTTTAATTCACTGCGGTTCCTTTGCTGCTGGGAGTCTTTGCAGTATATGCCTGCTCTGTTTGCGGACATGGTGTGTGTGTGTGTGTGTGTGTGTGTGTGTGTGTGTGTGTGTGTGTGTGTGTGTGTGTGTGTGTGTGTGTGTGTGTGTGTGTGTGTGTGTGTGTGTGTGTGTGTGTTTGTGTGTCATATGATGTGGAAGAGAGACACGAGGGCCAATTGCGTCTCTTGCCTTTGACAAAGATAAACACTGTCTATGGTAACATAATATCAACCCGTTGCTGTGCTCACGCATGTTTGTTTCTGAGGTTTTATTGTTAAAAGAAAAAGGATAACATGACCGAATGTTATCCTTTTTCTTGAGCAAATGGTCTTTTTTTTTTTTTTTGTTCTAGCGATTCACACTTAAGATTTGGATAGAAATGGGTCCATAAATTATAGCTTGTACGCACATGAATGTGCACTGCCTGAAAACAATCTAGCTATGACAATATTTGGTGAGTTATGACGGAGAAGTGCTCGGCCATAAAGTTCTAGAAAATGACAGATAAGAAGGGAGGGGGACCTACATTGGTGGACTATGTCCTGAGCGGGGGGGAAGTGCTGCATTTGGCAGATAACTGTGAGCCTCTCTGGGCGTCAGCTGAGAGTGTAAATGCATCGACTGTGACTGTCACATGTGGTTAAAGTAGAAATAGTCACCCTAAAGGTATACAGGATTTACCTTAAAAAAATAATGTATATATGTGTACAAAAGTAATCCGTCTCAATCATCACTTATGACTCTCTGGAAGTGTTTGGCGGAGCGACACCCGGCCCTCTGCTTGTATTTTCATATTTGTCTGCTCCTGGCAACTGCGCTTCCATTGAGCCGGGGGGGGGGGCTTGTCTTATGAACTTTGATAATTGAGCCAAGCGAGCAGCATACAAAGTTTTTAAAAGGGAGGAAGAAGCTGGCTTTGTAAAACGCGTAAGTGGTAGATTTTGGTGTCGGGCCACGTTCTTTGTAAAGAGCATTTACAAGACGATTAAAAAAGAAGTCAGACACGGTAATGAAGTCTGAGGTCATGTCGGGTTAGAGCTCTCTGATGTGCTGTCCAATATCCTCAAAGTGTGACCTATTAAACCACAGCAAAGACTCATTTAGAACATCCTCTCGTACACAACACTCATTTCTCTGCTCGGCTTGTGGCTGAGCTGGGAGCAGCACATGGAACCCACATGGAACCCCCCCCCCCCCTCCCCCCCCTCTGTATATCCCTTTTAGATGAATAAGTGGATAACTGGAGGTGTTAAAACCTCTTTGTCAGTGTTTTCATATCAACCTCAAGGCTGCTGGACTGTTTATATCCACCAACTTTACAGAAGAAGATCAGTTAAACTTTAATGGAGGGTACCATTCAGTCTGTGAAACACAACGGCTGTGCAATGTCTTTTTTTAGGTTTGAGCAAAATAACCCTGAAGATGTCATCGAAAGATGATGATGAAACAAAAGATGCATTATGGGAATTTTAGGATCCAGTCTTTTGGACCTAAATTTCCCACACCAGACACTAACATTCTGAATCAGTTTAGAATCTGTCTCTGGCAAATCCCCCGCTTCTATGTAAGTACAGTACTAAATTGCGGGAGTACCCTTCAATGTCACCTGCAGTGCTCAAATCCTACACGATTATAATTTCTCCTCTTATTCCCAAGAAATAATCCTATGTTGGACGGATCAGAGTGGGATTTCCACCTGAGCCACTCTGCTGTCACTGCAAGGTGAACACATAAAGTCCTAGAAGTAGTGACAGTGATGTCTGCATCAGTTAAAGAAGTGAAATGCACGTCTGCATGCTCAATAAATGTACATATAATCATCTGCTTCCCAGCTTTATCAGGAGCATTAGATAATCGTATCAGAATAATGAGGTTTGTCAGGATTGGGAGTAAAATGCCTTTATAATCGGTCCAGTTCATAACATATAGTATGTTTATCAGTGACTGATGACCTGAATGCATCCTTTACTTTAGTTACCGCCATGCAATGATGCTGCGGTGTTGTCCTCCAAAAGAGGGCTGTGTGTCCTTGTCTTAACTTGCGGGTCCCTCTGCAACGGGGCTGATCTCGTTGACCCCTTCATGACGTATTTGGTCTTGGAATGTGCATTTTAAAGGGCAGCTCCTAAAAAGGGCCACAGTCGACCACTGAACCAGGATCAGCTCCACTCCTCTGTGCAGTACTGCTGAACTCACGAGCTTTTGTATCTCAACATCCGGTTTAAATATATATTGTGTGTGCGTGCGTGCGTGCGTGCGTGCGTGTGTGTGGTTGATGTTTGTGCTGTCTGCAGACCACAATTCTTCTTCACCATGAAGCGGTTTCTGTCTTTCTGTGTGTTCTCTGTCTTCTTCACTCCTGGTTGCTGTTCTGCTGATGATTCGGAGTGATTTTTACAAATTTGGTGGCTCATTGTTGTTCACTTTTGCTGCTGGACCCTGGATACAGATGAATGCTGGGTAATGTCACAACCATACTTTTCTTCACTTCGTCAACGAGCATGCGCAGACTACGGCCTACGGGAACAGTGCATTGCAGCTCAAATTCTTTTCTTTTTTTGCCATACTAACTTCTAACCTATTTACCTCCATTCACTAAATCCATGCTCGACTTATGAACCAGGGAAGTTATGTCAAAGCAAGAGGCTAATATGCCTATTTTGAAATTAATATTTTGCAACCAGTACTGCTTGCACAACCTGGGTGTGTTTTCCTCTGTGCCAATGAGTACATGTTCCTGCTGTAAGACTTGATACAAACTTATGACACTAACAACGTTACCGCCAGCAGAATACCTCGGCTAATTAAATCCACGCTCTACTGTTTTAGTGCGCTGTTCCTGAGTAACCCCGACCTGAATTTGTGTTTTCAGTGCGGTATTTAATGATTCCGGGGCCCCTGAGCAAATGCTGTGTTGCTTTACTTTCACCCTTTCTTAAACTGATAATGTGAGTATTGGCGTCGTAGAAGTATTTAAAAATGTTTCTGGGGTAACACTATTAATACTACAAAGTAAAAGTGAGAGAGGGTTGTTTTTACAAGAACACAAGATCCTTTGTGGGACGTTGCTTTCCTAAAGTTCAGCAAACCGCAGTCGTCCTCGCGTTCTGCGAACCGCTTTGTTTCAACAATTTCGAGGGAACGTTTTTTGCGAACGCCGCCTGAAGGGAAGGGTTAACGTCTGCTCAAGGTGGAGCTTACAATTCTATTGTGTAAAAAAATAATATAGCGTCATGTTGTAATTGTTATATTTTGCGTGTCAAGTCTGAATGTGCATCGTGAACAGTAACATTTCTGTCATTTCAATGTACGGGTACAATGTGCTCGCCTGAAGTAGAAGTACACAGTAAGTAGGAGGCCATACATCTGAGTTACAGGGTATGATGAGTTAGAATACTAACATAACTAAATATTTTTCATATCTAAACATAATAAATCTACAGCTGTTTGGAGCTCTTTTAGTTGGGGCCTGGGTTGCCTACCTTGCCTAACAGTAAATGGTGTGGGTTTTCTTCCCTTGAACCGGACTGTAGGCTGCATGACTTAACTCCTTCATGGCAGGTGTGTCGCTCAGGACCTTAGAAAGGCATTGATAAGTGTCAAGTTGTTTTGTATGAGCGGCTCTAGAGAAAGCTGCAAGCAGCCCTGACTGAGGACAGGCATCCGAGCGGCGCTGCACCAGCGGTGAGAGCGAGCGATGTTCCCCCAGCCAGCAGAGAAAAGCACACTCCCAGCACTTAGTGGCTTCTCCTCCCTGTTGCATAACACTACTCGAGACGCGCGTGCACGTGGGCATGCACGTGAGTGCACATTGTGCAGCGCGGACTGAGGGCCGTTGTTTGGACCATCATGAGTATAATGCGGGACAATGGCTGAATGTTTATCACACATGGGAGTGGTACGTGTGAGAATCTAAGGATAGAATCTGAATGGACCACAGTGTCTTTCCATCCCTGTCTATCTAATCTAGCTCTGCTTTGGATATTATAGTGAAAAAGTTCATTTACAAAGGCAGGTGTTTGACATCATCTGTATTGCTCATTAATCTCACTGCTATGTGTTGTGAAACTGCAGTCATTGTTATCTGTATCCTAAAACTTGTGCATACTGCACTTTAACGTGTGTTTTTTATAAATAGTGTGAACTAACTGGCAAGTTGATCGGACAAGCTCTCTGTATGTGTATTCTCAGGAAAGGATGCTGTTACCAACTTAGAAGAAATTTTAGAAGAGGGATTTTTGTGTGAAAAATTTCATGATTTCCAATAAATGTTAAAAATATTAGTTAAACTCGCACTGTTGGCCTGCTGGCAGCTCTTTGAGGCTTAGCAGTGCTTTTGAGATACATGCTACCGTCAGCATGCTCACATGCTCACAATGACGATGCTAACATGCTGATGTTTCGCAGGTATAATGTTTACCGTGTTCACCATCTCAGTTTAGAATTCTAACAATTGCTAATTTGCTCTAAACTCTGAGCACAGCTGAGGCTGGTGGGTTATGAGCTCTGCATGTATTTAGACAATAACCAAAGTGTTGGAAAATTTGACCTGAACAGGAAAAGAGGAAAAGTCAGAGATCGCCGAAATCATTTGGATTCCTCCTCTGGAGATCATGAATGCTTGTACAAAAATCTATTGGGATCGATAAATCCAATCGATTTTTATACAAGTGTTGTTGAGTCTGAGCTAGAGTGGTGGACTGACTGACTAACTGAACAGCATTGGCATCCATAGAGCTATAGTGCTAGCATGTCTAATGAATAATGAAACACAATGTGCTGTTCATTATGGTTAGTTAAACATCAGATAGAAAATACATGTACACACATTCGGAGCAACAATGTGAAGAAAGTGCAAAAGAACCCCTCTAAAGTAAAAGATCTCTTCTGTTTCTCTTCGTCAACCATTTTTAAGATTAACGTGCTACTTTCTTCACTTTTTATATGTGGACTGCAGTGGTCCCTGTGAAACTCAACTGTGACAAAACCCAGCAAAAGCTTGATGGAAATATAAAGTCTAATGTCAACAATAACTGGAATTGTCCTTTAAGTGACTTTAAGAAACAAATGTGATATCAGCAGATCTGGCTTTATTTCTAGTGTAGAAATACGGGGTAGACGCACAATGTGAACAGCGTGTGCAGTGTTCCTATGCCCAGTGTTCGGGGGGGAACACAAGGAGAGACAGAAAGCAAGATCGTTCTGAGAATAGCACAACGCCACAACAGGCCCTCTGTTTGTTATGGCCCTCAGCTCCCCTTCCTCGTGTGTGTGTGTGTGTGTGTGTGTGTGTGTGTGTGTGTGTGTGTGTGTGTGTGTGTGTGTGTGTGTGTGTGTGTGTGTGTGTGTGTGTGTGTGTGTGTGTGTGTGTGTGTGTGTGTGTGTGTTTCCTTGAACGGGTCGCGCCGCAGTGTTCTCTCCTGGTTCAGGCTGCTTTGAGTTTGCGTGGACCTCCTCTCACTGCATCTGCATAAGAACGAGCGAGGGAGGGAGGGAGGGGGAGAGGAGGAAGGAAAGGGAGGAGATGGGAAAATAACACACTGTCAGCACTGTCGGTCAGCACCAGGAAGCCTGTGTGTGTGTGTGTGTGTGTGTGTGTGTGTGTGCGTGTCAGGGGCCAAGCCGTCTGCAGCTTAGGCCTCATACCCTAAAGTTACGTGCCGCTCGGCCGCTCTGTCACCCTGACCTCTCTGTCGAGGATGTGGAGGAGGAAAGAGGAAATAGAATAGATACATAATGCCGTTATTTTGAGAATCTCATTTCCTCATGTTCCGCTTTAGAAAATAACTGCAGGGGTGTTTTTTCGAGTCAAATCCCTAAAAAGGGCTTTTATTTATAAATATCCCTTATGAAATAAGAGGCTCGCAGAATTCTAAATATGATCTGATAGCAGAGGGATTGTTGGCTTTCTTTGAAGGCCTGACATGATTTGCTATTTAAGGCTAATGTGTGTGTGTGTGTGTGTGTGTGTGTGTGTGTGTGTGTGTGTGTGCTCCAGATATCTGGTCTCTCGGGGTGATCCTGTACATGTTGGTGTGTGGAGCCCCTCCCTTCCAGGAAACCAACGACAGCGAGACTCTGGTCATGATCCTGGACTGTCGCTACCGCGTCCCTGAACACGTCTCCGACGACTGCAGAGAGTGAGTACCGACTTAAAGAAAAGGCAACGAGGTTCATAAGAAGAGAAAAAACAGTTTCATTTTAAAATTTAAATTGATTCTTCATTTGAAAGGCTTACTCCGCTCCAGGACATTTTAGTGCTGTGGAATAGATGCGGTGGGTCACCCCGTGTTAAGAAGCTGCTGACCGTAAAATCATCTCATTAGTGTGCGTTTCAGTGGATAATGATGGTGTCCTAGTTATCCCAGAAGCTTCTCCACCCGGCTGCAAATACAGTTCTTGTTAAAACGTAAAGTACTTTCTTAGTCTAAAACAGTGAGCGTTATCTATCGATGTATTCCGCTGTTTTCTTTAGCTCAAAACATCTGACCGTATTTGAATCCCGTCTGAGGCCCACAGACACTCCCTCTGTCTTCACTTTCACAACTTCCATCCAACACACACACACACACACACACACACTGCGCTGAGCTCAAAGCACTACAGTGAACACGTCAATACAGTTAGATCTGCTGCTGCTGCAGCTTGGGAGAGTGAACGACATAACTGAGATAATAACAGAAATAAAAAAAACACTTTATCAAGTCCAGGTTTAAACCACTGACCCCTTTTTACCTTTGTAATTCAAAATGTACATTTTTTATATATATATATGTGTGTGTGTGTGTATGTATATATGTATATATATATATATGTATGTATGTATGTATATATATATATATGTATGTATGTATGTATGTATGTATATATGTATGTATATATATATATATGTATGTATATATGTATGTATATATGTATATATGTATGTATATATATATATGTGTGTGTGTGTATATATGTGTATATATATATATGTGTGTATATATATATATGTATATATATATATGTATATATATATATATATGTATGTGTATATATATATATGTATATATATATATATATGTATGTATATATATATATATGTATGTATATATATATATATATGTTTGTATATATATATATATATGTATGTATGTATCTGCAGGTCACGAAAAGTCTCATTTTAAAAAAGGCCTTAAAAGGCAATAAAAAGTAAATTAGAAAAGTCTTCAATATTTTCTCGTGCCTGTCATTATAACATGCTTTTTCTATCGGATTGAAGGCCTCACTCTAAATTTAAAGTGGAACTGTTGGGACAGTGGACTGCATGCGCAGTCACCCTCAGACCTAAAGCGAGCGCTGTCACCACTGCTAGCTATGAATTAATCATTTTGAATTGGTTAATCCCGCCACCCGTAGTTCTGCTCCTTTTCCGGGTTATGTTAATCGAATTAATTAATCATGAGAATTTTTGTTTAAATATACAAATGACGTGTGGAACCGTGAAAACTCTGTATGTGGGTTATCTCTACATGGTGTGGCGGGTAACTCCACACACATCAAATGACAGGAAGACCAAAAGCAGCAGATGAAGTGATTCTACCAACAAGTATCGTCTGCGTAGCCAAAGCCTGATACATCTTCTTTCTCCGTGCCATAGCTTCATTACCATCAACACACACAAACACCATTATGACCACGCATGTCTTAATCTGTAGATGAAAATAGTCCCTCCCAAAATAGACTTTGTGATCCCGTTTGAATAATCAACAATGTTTTACTCAGCCTGAGTGAGTGCTGTACGTAATGCACCATTAATAAACAGCAACAGCAGCAGTACAGGTTGCACGTGTGAAACAGCTGCATGCAGTTGTTTCTCTGAAATGAATGAACACCTTTTTACACCGATTTCCTGTTCCCTAGAAGGCAACAGGCAGAAATACCCTCAACCAAATGGTTTGTTCGATTATCTGTAGCCGCAAACACATCCTGCGATATCTGAGACGGCTCTAGTCATAAGACTCAGCCGCAGGTCACATGATGGTGCGTTTGAATGGAACAGAACAACCTTCTGGACATTATTAACTCATTTATGTTAAGATGCGTGGCGATGACCTATCTCAGATATTAATCAGATACTTATCTTTGTCAATTCAGTTGTTGTATTGGCCGTTCAACAAAATGTGATGTACGTAATAAAGCATGTAATCTTCAGTTTATGTTCTTTGCATGGAAACAATAATCCTCTCTGTCGTTTCCCCGTCAGCCTGATCTCCAGGATGCTCCAGAAGGACCCGTCTGGCCGCGCCTCGCTCGAGGAGATCGAGGCTCACGGCTGGCTGCAGGGGCTCGACGATGCGCTGCTCAGCCCGGAGGCCCCGCCGCACTGGCTCTCGGGGGCCCTCTCTCCCAGCTCTCCCCGCTCGGGAGCACCCGAGTGCGGGGACCTGCTCGCGGCGAGGCCCCCGCCTCAGCAGGCTTTTCCGGGCCCCTGGCAGCCCAGCCTCAGCTTCGTCCTCCGTCCGCCTCCGGCCGAGGAGCCTCCGGTCACCAAGAACCTTCCCGCGCTACAGCAGATCTGCGAGGAGGAGGAGGAGGAGGAAGAGGAGGAGGAGGAAGAGGAGGAGGAAGAAAAGGAGGAGGAGGAGGGAGTTTTGGCAAAAGAGGGTGAATGTTTGGTGTCTTTGTTTGTAGCAGAGCCGGAAAAAGAAGCTGAGGAGATGGTTGATGGTGCAGATGATCAAGAGTGCAGGGAGGAGGAACAAAAAGAAGAATTAGGAAGCTTAGTGGAGATTATGGAGGAGGGAGAGGAGGAGCAGGAAGGAATGGAAATAGAGAAAGAAGACAGTGGATGCGTGATTTCCGACCAGCCAGTCAGCCACGGAGACAAAGCGCTCAGTCAGACACCTGAAGTCCCACCGTCGTCTCTGCCTGGTTTGGGGGTGCCGTGCTGTCAGGGGCCGGCGGACTCCACGAGCCCAGAGGAAGGACGGGGCGAGGAGACAGAACCTAACAACAACACCAACAAACCTCCTCTCCTCCCTGAATCCGCGTCCTCCTTCAGACTGGCGCCGAACGAGAAGGAGTCGCAAAAAACGGGACGAGAAGGAGCGCGAGACGAGAAAACGGAGGAGGGCGGGAGAGACGACCCCTCGGCGGACAGATCTCAACCCCACAACGAGGCCGCTCCGAGGGCGGAGCAGGGGAAGCGGCACAGCCTCAAGCTGCGCGAGAGACTCTTTCAGTTCCCCCTGTGCGAGAAGGCTCTGGCCTTCAACATACCGACGCACAACAAGCCCAAGATCCTGCCGCTGGCTCAGTACAACTGCTGCCACGTGCTATAGGTGAAAACACCAGCCTGCGCGCGGCCTCAGTTTGGCTGTGGGCAGATGGCCGGCGTCAGAGCGCCGAGCTCCATGCTGAGCCTTTTTCTGCCGCAGAGACCTCGAGGCAGGAGAGCAAAAGACCCTCAGCGTGCGGGACGCGACGTGTACATCCTCACACCTACAAACACTCGGCCCTAGCGTCGTGCTCATGTGAGAAACGTTAACGTGTTAAGCTAGCGGTGGTGTACAGCACAGTAGTCAGACATCAGCTGAACCTCATGCGGTTGCATTGCTGTGAACAGGAGCAACCGTAGGATTACAGCGACTAGACGGTGTCCCGACTGTTGCTCAGAAACAATACCGGACCTACAGGGGAGATGACGACAGGAATAGATAGACATAAAACGTTTTAATTGAATAAGCTATAGTCTTCTTTGTTTGTTTGTTTAAGAGGTGCCTACATACGTTGATACTGTACATGCATGGCCACCGTGTCATTTTGGTGCTGACTGGTAAAAAAAAGCTCTAAAAGTCAGAATGGTCT
>NW_027466762.1:0-12816 GCF_050575085.1 Anarhichas minor
CTCTTGCAACAGGAAAGGCTTCAAATAATACGAAATACGAATGCACCAAGGTGTATGTGCGTATATCAGCACTTAACCGATACAAAACATCTTTCTAAAATCAATGCGCATAGCCAACCACATTTGTGGAATACATATCCGAGTAACATTTTCAGTCTGCACGGTGCAAATTGAAATGCCTACCACAAGGTGTCACGGTACAGACAACAATAAGGCCAAGTTTACTCACACCAACTACTATACTTTCCTCTTGCTGCATATTAACAGCTGTACAATATCATGATGATAGAGACACTATTTGTCTGGCATATAAGCATATGTATCACAAACCTTAAACCTACAGACACTATTTTCCTTTTCACTGTGGTTATATTTATCATACACTTAACTCTTAAGTCTAAAGTCTCATCATCAACTAGAGGGAGGGGTTACCAGTAAAAATCCCTTTACCTCTGATTATCTGCCACATAATGTCCGTGGCCCAACTGAGCGAGAAGAATGCATGTTGTCACACATTACTTTGTTGCTCACCGCCTCCAGAGCACAACAAAACGTTGAAACTGAATTTCGATATCGGCGTGACCGCTTGTCGCTCATTGCAGGCCACGCCCCCTCCCCTCTCGCTCACCAATGGAGGAACGACTATGCCACCTGTGTAGAAACATCCATCCAATCAGCCATGCAATTTTCGTTTCCTTGTTTATCCTGCCTGTGCGGCTGCTGCAGACGGCAGTAGTATACCAATCTCTTTAAATTACGAATTTACGAAACAGGATCGAAACCTGCACGTCCAAGAAACGTAGCTTCTTTTTTTCTGTAGTCAGCGTAGCCTCAATTTTTACCTGACATCACAGGCATCCGAATATACCTTAGTGCGCAAGGTTACTGAGGATTTCATTGGGTGTTTTGACTGAGAGGTTAAATAGAGCCAGCCTCTTG
Organism: Anarhichas minor; assembly: GCF_050575085.1. Classification (NCBI taxonomy): domain Eukaryota; kingdom Metazoa; phylum Chordata; class Actinopteri; order Perciformes; family Anarhichadidae; genus Anarhichas; species Anarhichas minor. The sequence continues at coordinate 940 of NW_027466762.1, forward strand.
CACGCCTAGTTTTGTCACTCTCCCACGCAAGCTTACCTGCACTAACTAGAAATTCCAGTTTCTCAAGCTAGTCCTAGAAAACACCGGAGAGTCCTGTAGGCAACATGGACCTGGACAGGTAAGAAAAAGTCATTATTACTGCGAGGAATAACGCCCGTCAGTTTAACTTCAATTTTTACATGCTTAAAACATTTCGTATGTCTTTGGTTTCATAGTTGTTTTACACATAGGCATAACAGGCTTTCTCATTGAAAAACTACATAATTTCTATAGTTGCCTTCAACATCTATTTGATTTGGGGGAATTTCTATTGGTATAGATTCAATTTCAGAAATATCCAAAATGAATATGCTGGTAATATCATTGTGATTGTGTAATAGGAGAACCATTACTGTAATTTAATGAGGTCTTGTTTTTACTGCGTTACTGTTTTTGTATGCACTATTATTATTATTGCAAAATGTTTTGTTTCACTATAAATATCTGTGTGTGTGTGTGTGTGTGTGTGTGTGTGTAAATATTATATTGAAATATTGTTCAACATGTGCCCTTCTTACCATCCTCTCTGAATGATGTCTCAAAAATGACATATTTAGAAATAACTCTTATGTCAGCTTTCTGACATTTTCAGAATTGAACCAGTACAGTTGAGTTATTTAAATGTGGCATACAGGAGTAAACTTACATTAACACACACGTACCGGGCAAATTAAGTTGACGTTTGGTGAGAAACAGCCTGGGGCAGATGCGGCGGCTTGGCAGACGCGGCTTCTGTTAATGACAGATTGGCTTTGCAGTAACAACATTGTCGTCTCTTCCCATTACCCCCTCGTCCTCCCAGTAAACGGCTGGTGGTGGTGGTACCCAACGACGTGCTGGTGCCCTCTCGCAGAGTGCCGAGCAGCGAGGACGAAGCATGGAGGAGCTACCTGGAGAACCCGCTGACCGCTGCCACCAAGGCCATGATGAGCATCAACGGAGACGAAGACAGCGCAGCAGCACTGGGACTGCTGTACGACTACTACAAGGTGTGGAAAGCTTGACATTGCAGCCAATGACATTATGATATAATAAAGACAATTCCCGCATAATGTATTCAGATTGTTTCAGTTAAATTATTTTTTTTTGTATTTGCTATAACCTTGTCAGGTTCCCAGAGAGAGGAGATGTGCCTCAAGCGGTGTTAAACCCACAGAGCCTCCTCCAATTGGGCCTGAGAACTGCGGTAGCCTGGAGATTCTAGATTACCATCTTCACGCTCTCAGATCCATGCCCGTCAACCTCTCCCTAAACAACAACACCGCTGCAGAACATCAGGGCTCCAGGTATGGAGCCGCCTGCCTCGCAGGAGACCCCAGAGGAGGAGATTGTAAAGGTGGAGGTGGGGCGGCTCTGGTCAAGACAGAGGGCCAGACATCTGGAGGGTCGTACCGAGAGGAGCCCAGAGAGGAGATGAGGATGGCTTACGAGCAGAGCCACTATGATTCGTCCCGCGCCGGGTGCTTGAAAGATGAACACAGAGGCACTCCAGACAGCACATATGAGGACGCTGTAGAAGGAGAGGTGAGACTTGTTATACAAGAGGGGTGATGTCTTGCTTTGTAAAGCGGGTTCACGTTTGCTTCATAAGTGACAGTCCTGCATTATATGTCGCATATATTTTCTTTATCAGATGTACCACAGGAGTCCCTCCTCAGGAGTTGATGAGTCCCACCACAGCCCACCAACGTAAGTTAAAAACTCACAGATGAGGGAAAACATTAAACATACATATGCTTTGGGTTTGTTTATCAGATGTTAAAGGATAAGGCTGGCAATCTTCAAAGTGTGTGTCCTTGTTGACACTTTTAAGACCAAAACCAAGTTTGTGTCTCACTTCATGACTTCCCCAGCCTTTCTGTGGCTCGCCGCCTCAAGCCCATTCATTCCCTCTGAGCAAGAACTCTCACATGAATATAGATTCATTCTTTTAAATGAAAGCCTCAGTCTCAACATAGCTGGGCACTGTAGTTTCTTTACTCACAGGAGTAAATGCTGTTTGTTGGGGACTATTTTCAGTTGGATTAATGCACGTTTGCTGTAGTGAGAATTTACTGTAAGGCAGCAAGACTGTATGTCGGATAGAGTCAAAACAAAACAAGTAAAATGTGTGTGTGTGTGTTCATGGTCATGAAGGAACATATAATGATGTGTTCTCTTTTTATTTCGGTCAGAGCTCTATGGCACCAAGGAATAAGATACACCACGATTTGGATACACACATAATACCTGTTAGTAGATACATTGATTGTTGGTTTGATCTTGTCATGGTATTTGCTGACAATAAGAAACATGCAACCAGAACTATCATTTAGAAGTTGTGCTGTTGCATACTTTTGATAAATAGTTACAAAAACCAGTTTGTTTAGAGCCATTAGAAGAAGTTCTTGCTGCATCAGTCTTCTTCTCAAGCTCAATTTACTCAATAAAAAAAAAAAAAATAATAATTATATGTATATATGTATATATTACTCACAGTGGCAGCTTCCAGTACTGTCTGGAGGCCAGCATGTCGCTGCGGCCGTGGCAGGGAGAAGGACCCATGGCTTACCTGAACCGGGCCCAGTTCTACGCTCTGAGACTGTCGAAGGCCGGCTTCAGATCGTCCCAACGTCAGCCCAGAGGCAAAGTGCGGGTGAGTGGACCGACGCCGTCACGGGGGCCCGATGGGGGCCCATCCAGTAATGAGCAATGCACCATGGGAGGCTCTGAGCGGCAGCGGGACAGTATTGTACAGGTGAGGGAGGGGCTGTAGTTCATGGAGAGGAAGTGTGGAGGTAGAGGTTGAGGGTTCTACATTTAGCTTGTTGTCGGGTAGCGTGAAATCTTGTTACACTCTGAAATGTAATATAGTTTTTGATTCATTTTTACTCTGCTTGGACCTGACTATACTGTAATATATTTTGTATATCTTCGCTTCTACTTCAGAGTGTTATCATGGTCGTCTTTGGGGAAGACAAGTGCAGAGACGAGCAGCTGAAGAATTGGAAATACTGGCACTCCCGTCAGCACACTGCCAAACAGAGAGTCCTGGATATTGGTAAGATGATTATTGTCATCAAGTCTGCCTGCTACATTCATGGCCCCTGATGGGGGTTTGCAGGTGGAACAGGATTAGGCCCAGATACACACTTGGATATCGATATTTAGACACCTAAGCTCCACAAAACTCCAGAGTAAAAAAAAAAGGAGAGAGTAAGCAGGTGGCAAACCTGCAGGAGCCTCCTGGAGGATCCTGTCACATATCCCGAGGTTAAACCCGACTTAATTTGAATAACTGTCAATCCTCGATTCCCACAGGAGCGCTGTGAATAGACAGCCAATGGGTTTTCATTTGCATAGACGTTAACAGGAGAAATAGGCGGAGGCCTGGACTGGAGCCACATCCTGTACCATCAGCAACAGACAGGCCTCAACCTGTGGTTGGAAACTCAATGGAATGAGGCAGAGATGTCAGACACCATGGTGGGTTTGTCTGTGGCAAGTTCATGCCAGCATCATGGTAAAATCTGTAACCTAACGTGTGTGGGTGGGAATAAATGTGATGAGACGTTTTAGGGGGTAACAAGAGCCTTGTGGCATTTTTTTACTAATTTGGAACTTGATTTGTTGGCAATTTGGTTACATGGGGCAAAAGTTGCCAGATTATGATATAGACACTGTATGTGAGATAAACATAAAAATGAATGCGTTGTAAATTAAACCAGTCGTTTCTAACCTTTTAGGCCTGTGACCCCTTTATAAAAAATATCTATGAGTGTCTGAGTTTTGAGCAGTTCCACCAGACTCTCAGGTTTGTTTAATTAAATGAGGTGTTCAAGGTCCAATATCGTTACAAAAAAAGGCAGAAATTTGAGAAAAGTAAAAAAAAAAAAAGTAGTTCTAGTGGACTAAACTGCCCAAAAGTATATAAAGTAGTAGTTCCACCATGGCCAGTTACAACAATAAAATGATAATCATGCTTAAGTGTATCCTTAGGGATTTAAAATGTTTGCTTTGTTGCAAACAAAAATGTAGTATTTTTTTGTTGTTGAAAAAAAAAAAACGAAATGTTAAAATTAGGGCTGACACAAAACGCCCACTGAAACGGTTTTCTCTGATCTTCACTTTGCATCTGCAGCCGACTACAAGGAGAGCTTCAACACGATCGGGAACGTGGAAGAAATTGCCTTCAATGCCGTCTCCTTCACATGGGACGTCAGCGAAGAAGCTCAGGTACAAAAGCAACAGAGGAAACGGGCTGGGCGGGGTGCTGTCTTAAGTCAAAGCAGGAAATGATTGAAGCAAGCCAAATGACACAGCTCGCACTGTTTGTTCTTCTACCTTCACTTTCACACGCACTCAAGCAGTCAACTCAGTTTTGCTATATTTCTTTCTTTCCTTTCGTCAGTACGAAACTCATAGCCACTTGTGGGGAAGTTTGCTCCATGAAACCACAGAATAGTTGGAGCATATACCCCCCCTTTTGTAAAGGTGGCCAGTTGGATAAAGACAATTGGCAAACAAGGTGTACACACACACACACACACACACACACACACACACACACACACACACACACACACACACACGGCAGCAGCCCACCCTCAGGGTGTTTTGGGCCCAGGTAAGAGAGGTAATTGCAGCTTCATGGGTTTGTGGATAAATATTTACTGTTTGGCTCAAACCTTCATTCCACACTTCCTTGTTTTTAGTGTGTTCAGGTTAGAGATGCACCGATGCTGGCTCAAATAGCTGGATCAATTCAATACATTTATATTATTGTATTTATTTACTACATTTAGTGTGACACAAAAGAATCCGCTTGTTGTACACCTGACCACAGTAATGCACAATTCTTTTGAGAAGGTACTGCTGACTTTGTGTAGATGGAAAGCAGCTACAGTTAAAACATGAACTTCTTCACACATTCCATCTTCTGAACACTAGTTGTTACAGCTTGCTGTGTTTCATCGAGCAGCTCTCCGGTGATCCTCCTGACTTCTAGCCCAAAACACTTGATCCTACACTTCCCATAATGCAAGTTGCATCCTTTCAGTAGACACCCTCTGAATGGTAAACCGCCACATCTTTTTCTTTTTATGACTTTTCATCTAGTGTCATCATATTTGGTTTTGAGTCAAATGTCTCGACAAGTATTGGATGGACTACCATCAAATTTGACATAAAACAATCAAGTTCCCCTCTGGATGAAATAGCTATGGTGACCCACTGTGCACTTTACAGTCATTTGTAACTCAATCTCATCACCCATTGGCTATTGGGCTGATGACAATTTAGCCTCAGGGGGCAAGGGCCAGTATTTCTGGGGTTTCATCAGATACCCTGACCAAGACTTCCTTTTCCGTGCGGCGGTCGTTGTTTACACTCCGATTAGCAACTTCAGACGCCAGACTGGAGTTGAGAGACGATGTCTAACTTCGGATTGTTTCACGAGTAGCCAGTTAACAAGCACATTTTTAAACTAATAAAAAAAGCAAAATCATTGTCGGACTATAGCCGGTGGATTCCCATATTGCATTTCAGCCAATGCGCTCAGCCACTTTTGCTCTCTGCACAAACGTTTTAACCCACATTGAACCAAAGCACGCTCCAACGCGATCGTGCAATCAGACTACAATTGGAAACTAGAACGCTTCCGATACCAAAGCCTTGTCCCGTTGATTCTGCATTCATATGTCAGAATCTGTTTGTAGAGATTACTTGTAACTAACCTGGCAAGAGAAGGCTAAAGTAAATATCTAGGGGGAGAATAAAAGTTCCCTCTTCTACGTTCCTAAATGCCCTCCATCCCTTAAACTTCACTCATGTGGTAAATTCATTTAAACAGTTCATTGCACTGAATATCAATGAGATCATTTTGAATATGATGATATAAGTAAAGCCTCACCAGAATATTCCAGTCCGAGTATTGAATGCTGGTGGTTGAGCAGGGTGAGGCTCTGGTTGTGTTGATTGTGGATGTCAGTGCTTGGCTTTGCTGTCAGAAACCAGATGATGGTTATCAGCCTCGCTGCTGCACACTGCCGGTCCTCCTGAGCCCCCACACAGACCCAGAGCCTGCTGGAAGAGCTGGAGAAAGAACACCTCTGTTATTGTGAGGAGGTCTGTGTGCTCGCATGTCGCTGCTGTCACCTCTCTTTCTCTCTGTGTTTGTCACCTCGACATTTAGGTTCTCCAAAACCTAATTGGATGTCCAATCAGGCTCTGAAGACGCTGACGTACAAAATTGTTATTTTTGGTGCAAATTATTATTATTATTATTTTTTGGCCTGGCTCTGCTGTTGCCAAGCAACAATCCTCATCCTCATGTAATGGGAGCGTGGAATGTGTTTGCAGGGGAGATGAGCGGCTTCCTGCTGCATGACTCTGTATTTTTTGTTGTGTTTGTTTGTTTGTGCCTGGTTGAGAGGATGGCACCGAACAGCCAATTACCGGTGCCCTCGTGAACCTTTCTCTTTTTAGGAAGGCGTTTGAAAGCTCAGTATGTGCACACACAACGAGCCTCCTACACACACACACACACACACACACACACACACACACACACACACACACACACACAGATGCTAGCAGCAACACGTCCAGCGCTTCTGGAGGAAATGAAATGGCTTGGGTCTGTGGAGGTGTGGATTTGTGGAGGCGTGTAGGAGGCTCAAGTGTGCTTCAGGCCTTTCCAGCAATCAGCCCTCACCTCTGCAGGTTCAGGCACGATGCAGCTGATGCCGTGTAGTGGGAACATTTGCTGTGAGGAATCTCTACCGTTATCCGTCTCCGCCGACCTGTTGCTCAGGCTGTCGGACCTGTTCATCAGGAGTTTATGTTGGTTAAGATGTTATGATCATTAATCATAGCGGGAATCTGTTCTGTCATGCAGCTGAATGTGCAAAGATAACCATTAGTATCATTAAAAGTGTAAACTTCATGGTTTAGATAAGTTTTGCGACTGTACTGGAACTTGGATGAAATTTTGTGAATTTCCTTTTTTTCCTCTCACAAGCTTTTAAATGATTCAGCAGCTCGGCTCCATTACTTAGCTCCGGGACAGCGCGATGTGGTAGCGAAGAGTAGTTCAGTATTTCTGCACGCCAAACACACCGTCCTCTAAATCAAGAGTTCATTGCAGTGCATTCCATTTAACAGGTGCACCCATGATGTATCATCTTTCACACAGCTTGTTTTAAGTCACAAAACTCCAGACATTTTCTGACTTCTTTCTTCTTCCTAGGTCTTCATCTCTGCAAACTGTCTGAGCACAGACTTCTCTTCGCAGAAGGGCGTGAAGGGGATGCCTCTGATAATCCAGATCGACACCTACAGCTACAACAGCTGCAGCAGCAGGCCCATCCACAGGGCCTTCGCTCAGATCAAGGTCTTCTGCGACAAGGTGAGGATGTCCTGCTGGCACAAGTCAGTTCTCTGGTCTGCTCAGCACGACTTTGATCAATTTTTTGTTTGTTTTTTGCTTTACACTGACTGTCTTTGAGCAGACTCTTGTCTTTTCTGTCCCGTCAACGGCTTTCATCTTTTTGCAGGGCGCTGAGAGGAAGCTTCGAGATGAGGAGAAGAAGCAGCTCAGGAAGAGGATGAAAGGTAAAAACATTCGTTTTTTCTTACTTCAGTTTGGCTAAATAATGAAGTATGAATTACATACCTCACATGTACATCACGTACAGAAATAACGTTTGTGAGCTTGATTTAAAATCAATGGAAGTGGCGAAAGCCAGGGAAATGTAATCAAATCTGCACTTGGAGTGGTTGCCTGGCAACAGATGCTGAGTTCACACTCTCTCTCTGGTTTAGGGAAAACTGGCAGCACAGGGCTGACCTCTCCCTGCAGGAGGGCTGATGGCACGCTGTTCAAAACCATGATGGACCTGGACTCCCAGCCTGTCCTCTTCATTCCTGACGTCTACTTTGGAAACATGCAGAGAGCCGGGCAGGTGAGGGACCCCTCCCTGTCTCGTTGTCTCACACACACACACCCACACACACACACACACACACACACACACACACCCACACACACACACACACACACACACGGGTCCTGCAGTGTACCTCATGTTGCCTTTCTACTCCATTTGCAGGTGTTTGCTGTCAACACTGAAGAGGGCACCAGAGATGGGTTAGTATCATACTGTTCTGTTCACACCTCTGGTTTGATGGTCTCCATGTTGAAAATCCACTTGTTAGAGTTCCAGTAATTTTCCCTTTAAATGTTGATGATGATGTTGACGACGACTGTGTGTGTGTTTCAGAAGTGTCCTTGTGAAAAGGATGTCATCTGCCTCTGAGGAAGACGTCTGTCCACCTCAGCCCAAGAAGTCCAAAGTGGAAGTGGAGAGCAAAGGTTGGTAAATGTTGGTTTGTCTCTCATTACAGGGTTTTGGTCTCATACAGTATTATTTACCTGAATGGATTTGAATGCCTTGTCTATTCCATTTCCTCATCAGTTCTGCTGTATGTGAGGAAGGAGCGTGATGAAGTGTTTGATGCCCTAATGCTGCGCACCCAAACCCTACAGGCATTGATGGAGGCAGTGAGTATTGATGAGCTGCTTTACTGTGAAACAATACAAACACAAGGAATAGTAATGATACATTTAGTGCCTCATGGTGCTTCAACGTGTTACAAATGCACTTGTTTTCTTCTCTGTGTTCCACAGATCTCAGAGAAATATGCAGTACCTATTGCAAAGATGGTCAAAGTCTACCAAAAAAGCAAAAAAGGGTGAGTGAGTCAAACTATTGAGGCTGTACAGAGGCACCGTGGGGCTGAGCTAAACGCTAACGTCTAAGAGTAGGCTTCAACAAAGTTGTTGAGGCACTTCACTAAAAAGCAGAAAACCACCACCTCACAGTGGCAGGGGGATCGCCAGAGTCCGTAGTGGACCATGCATGTGTGTATAAAATATTCTTTTCAGGTGATTATACACTAAAGAAAACATACTTAATAATATTATATTATTACCAATACTACCCCTAAACGCTACACACTGGTCCTCTTTAAATAGTTGTTATTTTGGACCAAAGTGATGGGCCGAAATTACCATCCGTAGATGTATGCTAGCATGGCTAAAGTAACATGCAGATTACACGCCTTCAAGTGACCCAGGCACTCTTGACTGTTGACGTGTTTGGTCTTCCTCAGGGTCCTGGTGAACATGGACGACAACATCATCCAGCACTACTCCAACGAGGACACCTTCATCCTGGCTATTGACGGCTCAGCAGAATCTTTGCGCATCACTCTGTCAGAAATCTGACAGTTGTCGGCCACAGCGCTGTGCTCACCAGCGGGCCAGTGGTGATCCCCGGCTTCAGCCGCGCCACGTGCAGCAATTGTGAACGTTGCTAGCAGTATTAGACGATGGTGCCAAAATGTGTTCCTTGAGGGCGGCCTCGTAGGAGTCTCTGTTCGGCTAAACTCCACCAGGCAAAATCCAGCTTCACCTCACCTGCTGCAGAACCCGTTTACTACACGACCTGTGTAGGAGGGTTTCATTAGGAACGCAGGCTTGACTTTGAAAACTTATGGAAGTGTCCATGATTTGGACACTTCCATGATATTTCCTGGCTAACTACCCGCAGAAGTCTCGAGTAGCCGATTGGAGTTAACTTGTTAATACTTGCTCCTTCAAAAGAGAGGCCTTTATCCAGGTCACCGCAAAGCACCCAGCCAGCCTGCTGTGGTTTCACAGGAAGAGGACGACACAGCGTACAGCGGTCTTATTGAATTAACAGCAGGGACTGCTGCTTGCTTCCTCTGTGCCGTCTGCCTTCTGTCCCGTTAGCCCTACTAGTGGTGGAAGCTTTAAAATGACTTCATCTGATGTAAAGTTTCTTGCTTCAAAGCAAGTCAATGCAGCATTTTATGCTGGCACTCAACATATCAAGGTGAATGGCTTATTGTTTTGTATGTATATAATTCTTTTTTAGATGTGTCTCAAACTGCTGTCATGCCATGCTTCTAAGTCAAAATGAACTTGCTCTTATCTTTCCTGGTTGTCCATCTTTGTTTCATTGATTGGCCACATGTACTGCATACTAAATGATTCCAGTTGATGCCAGTGAAATACCACTTATCCCAGATAGTGATCACATGCTGAGACACCATTATGGAAGCAGACAGAGAGTCTCCAGGATGCTGTTAAACTGTTTGGCTTCCTCTGTGTATGTGTTTATTGCCTTTCCTTCCACAGAAGAAACTGTAGACATTAGTATATAGGACATTAGTTCGGGACTTATGGGGCCCAACTGCTGCATCCATTTACACAATCCAATGCTTATTGCTCTTTTCCAACCCACTGCCTGTGTTTACCACACTGACAGCTTCAGCATCCTGCATTTGCTCCATGCACCATCATGTACAGTCTTTTGAATGAGTCAATAAATATAGTTTTATAAGCAGTCACTTGTCTTGCTTTTTACCACTTTCTGATAAGGCACCCTTTATAAAGGCTTGTAATTAATGGCTTTATTAACGGTTAATAATCAGCTACTAATATTTATAAATCATTAGTGCTGGGCAAGTTAACGAGTTAATTTTGCATTAACGCATTCATTAATTAACGCCGACAATTATTTTATCACGCGTTAACGCATTTTTAAAAATTTATTATAATTTTCATTTTTTTATTTTTATTGAAAGACAAGAGACAATACATAGACATAACAACAAGAGGATGACAAGAACAGAACAACAGTGGGATAAAAGCGTGTGCGTGCGTGTGCGTGTGCGTGTGTGTGTGTGTGTGTGTGTGTGCGTGTGTGTGTGTGTGTGTGTGTGTGTGTGTGTGTGTGTGTGTGTGTGTGTGTGTGTGTGTGTGTGTGTGTGTGTGTGTGTGTGTGTGTGTGTGTGTGTGTGTGTGTGTGTGTGTGTGTGTGTGTGTGTGTGTGTGTGTGTCCTTGAGCCTTTTGAGATGGGAAAAAAATAATAATTAAAAAACAACAAAAAAAACAGGTAAGTATTTTTAATTTATTATTATTGTAACAGACTGTCTCGTGTTTATCGTTTTGTATTGGAGATATGATGTCCCTTCAGGGTTGCCGTAGAGAAAAGGCGACTTCCGCTTCTGGTCGAGGGGGGCAGAAATAAAGAGAGAAGCTGCACCAGCTGTTGCTCTCCCTGGAGACTACTGGACATCGCTGCGGTAAAGTCAGCAGACACTCAGATCTCCGTGGTCAACTCAGCAGACACTGACATGTTAGTGCACCTATATGCTGAAATTCACAGTAAACACATTTAAACGGCACAGATCGGGAGCGAGCGAAGGACTTTGAAAGTTAGCAGAAAGATTAACGTGAGACAACATCCGGTTTCTTCCGACGAACATCCGGTTTTCAGAATAAGATGCCAACAAAGTATGAATTATATTCACATTAAGTATAAAAATGCTACCTGCATCTCGTGAACCAAATGTTACTGCCCTTTTGTTCATATAGCAGTACTTTTGAAATAAAAGTGCGCAATACACTACTTTTGAATTCATTATTGAACTTTGCCATAACAATGCGATTAATCGCGATTAATCGCAAAAAATCCATGCGATTCATTGCGATTAAATATTTTAATCGTTGCCCAGCACTATAAATCATGTAAACTGATCCTCTGCAGCCCAACTTTTGGGTTTTTACTTTTCATAACCTGGAAACCCAAACGTTGTTCTTATTAATGGCTTATACCTCAAAATGTGTACAATTTTAGTATCAAATGATTTCAGAGAGCAGTTAGCAGTGACCAGCGGAGGCAACAGCTACACACAATTTTGGACTTGAACAGTGATAAGTACTCTGAGTAAGATGCAACATGATGCATTCAACAATAATCATGTTT
>NW_027466763.1:7500-12500 GCF_050575085.1 Anarhichas minor
TGTCGGATGTCTTCTACTCGAGGTGTCCTTGACTTTCTATGATAGACATATTTCTGAAAACTGAGTTTCTGAAATCGTGCCCAAGGTGGCTTGGTTACCCCCTACCAAAATGGGTCACAGCCGTAATAGGCAAAGTCCCGAAGCGCTGGACCCTTCAGCGCTTCAGAGCTTCGCCCCTACTACTGCTCTAAAAGAATTGGTCCTGGTAATCCAAAAAATTTAGGGAAGCGCTGGACCCTTCAGCGCTTCGCTCATATCCCCTACTACGGCTGTAGCATAGGGGGACCGCCAGAAGCGCTGGACCCTTCAGCGCTTCGCTCATATCCCCTACTACGGCTGTAGCATAGGGGAACCGCCAGAAGCGCTGGACCCTTCAGCGCTTCGCTCCTATCCCCTACTACGGCTGTAGCATAGGGGAACCGCCAGAAGCGCTGGACCCTTCAGCGCTTCGCTCCTATCCCCTACTACGGCTGTAGCATAGGGGAACCGCCAGAAGCGCTGGACCCTTCAGCGCTTCGCTCCTATCCCCTACTACGGCTGTAGCATAGGGGGACCGCCAGAAGCGCTGGACCCTTCAGCGCTTCGCTCATATCCCCTACTACGGCTGTAGCATAGGGGGACCGCCAGAAGCGCTGGACCCTTCAGCGCTTCGCTCATATCCCCTACTACGGCTGTAGCATAGGGGGACCGCCAGAAGCGCTGGACCCTTCAGCGCTTCGCTCCTATCCCCTACTACGGCTGTAGCATAGGGGAACCGCCAGAAGCGCTGGACCCTTCAGCGCTTCGCTCCTATCCCCTACTACGGCTGTAGCATAGGGGGACCGCCAGAAGCGCTGGACCCTTCAGCGCTTCGCTCATATCCCCTACTACGGCTGTAGCATAGGGGGACCGCCAGAAGCGCTGGACCCTTCAGCGCTTCGCTCATATCCCCTACTACGGCTGTAGCATAGGGGGACCGCCAGAAGCGCTGGACCCTTCAGCGCTTCGCTCATATCCCCTACTACGGCTGTAGCATAGGGGGACCGCCAGAAGCGCTGGACCCTTCAGCGCTTCGCTCATATCCCCTACTACGGCTGTAGCATAGGGGGACCGCCAGAAGCGCTGGACCCTTCAGCGCTTCGCTCCTATCCCCTACTACGGCTGTAGCATAGGGGGACCGCCAGAAGCGCTGGACCCTTCAGCGCTTCGCTCATATCCCCTACTACGGCTGTAGCATAGGGGGACCGCCAGAAGCGCTGGACCCTTCAGCGCTTCGCTCATATCCCCTACTACGGCTGTAGCATAGGGGGACCGCCAGAAGCGCTGGACCCTTCAGCGCTTCGCTCATATCCCCTACTACGGCTGTAGCATAGGGGGACCGCCAGAAGCGCTGGACCCTTCAGCGCTTCGCTCATATCCCCTACTACGGCTGTAGCATAGGGGAACCGCCAGAAGCGCTGGACCCTTCAGCGCTTCGTCCCTACTACGGCTGTAACATAGGGGAACCGCCAGAAGCGCTGGACCCTTCAGCGCTTCGCTCATATCCCCTACTACGGCTGTAGCATAGGGGGACCGCCAGAAGCGCTGGACCCTTCAGCGCTTCGCTCATATCCCCTACTACGGCTGTAGCATAGGGGAACCGCCAGAAGCGCTGGACCCTTCAGCGCTTCGTCCCTACTACGGCTGTAACATAGGGGAACCGCCAGAAGCGCTGGACCCTTCAGCGCTTCGCTCATATCCCCTACTACGGCTGTAGCATAGGGGAACCGCCAGAAGCGCTGGACCCTTCAGCGCTTCGTCCCTACTACGGCTGTAACATAGGGGAACCGCCAGAAGCGCTGGACCCTTCAGCGCTTCGCTCATATCCCCTACTACGGCTGTAGCATAGGGGAACCGCCAGAAGCGCTGGACCCTTCAGCGCTTCGCTCCTATCCCCTAGTATACACTGGGTAGTCTGTTCCTATCATTGTGTGCAAGGTGGCTTGGTTACCCCCTACCAAAATGGGTCACAGCCGTAATAGGCGAAGTACAGAAGCGCTGGAACCTTCAGCGCTTCGCCCCTATCACGGCTTTAAAACCCGAGCGAAAAACTCTATGTCCTTAAACGAAATACCCGTTTTGCGCGGTCCATATCTCCGCGAAAACACAACGCACAGCCGGGACACTCATATCTAATTGTAGTCCAAGTCCCCCTCTACAAACACATCCGAGTGGATCCTGGATGCGACCTCCACAGCCGAGGCACGAGTCGGTCAAAGTAGGTCGCAGGGACCATATTACGCGCGCCATATCTACCCGGAAATAGAACGCACAGCGGGGATACTCATGCCCAGTTGTCGAGCTGGAAGTCCTCTAACCACCCATATAAGATGAATAATAAACGGATACACACAGCCGATGCAGCGCGTGTTTGAAAACCGCCGATCGATCTTCATACTCTGACAAAATCACAGCGAAAAATCCTTAAACCAAATACCCGTTTTGCGCGGTCCATATCTCCGCGAAAACACAACGCACAGCCGGGAACCTCATATCTAATTGTAGTCCAAGTCCACTTCTACAAACCTATCCGAGTGGATCCTGGATGCGAGGTCCACAGCCGAGGCACCACGCGGTCAAAGTAGGTCGCAGGGGCCCTATTACGCGCGCCATATCTACCCGGAAATGGAACGCACAGCGGGGATTCTTATTTTGAATACACGGTCCCGACGTCCTCTAACTACCCATATAAGCAGAATAATAAACGGGTACCCACAGCCGAGGCAGCACGTATTTGAAAACCGCCGACCGATCTTCATACTCTGACAAAATCACAGCGATAGCGCCAATACTCTGTTTCCTTAAACCAAATCGCCGTCTTGCGCGGTCCATATCCCCGCGAATACACAACGCACAGCCGGGACACCTATGCCGACGTGTAGCCACCGTCAACCTCTAAAGACATGTGGAGGGTGATCCACAATCGGACACTCACAGCCGAGGCACGACGCGGTCAAAGTAGGTCGCAGGGACCATATTACGCGCGCCATATCTACCCGGAAATAGAACGCACAGCGGGGATACTCATGCCCAGTTGTCAAGCTGGAAGTCCTCTAACCACCCATCTAGACACTCCTATAAACGGATACACACAGCCGATACAGCGCGTATTTGAAAACCGCCGACCGATCTTCATACTCTGACAAAATCAAAGCGAAAGACTTAAACGAAATACCCGTTTTGCGAGGTCCATATCCCCGCGAATACACAACGCACAGCCGGGACACTTATACCCGATCGTAGACCACATCCACCTCTACAAACCTATCCGAGTGGATCATGGATGCGACCTCCACAGCCGAGGCACGGTGTAGTCAAAGTAGGTCGCAGGGACCACATTACGCGCGCCATATCTACCCGGAAATAGAACGCACAGCGGGGATTCTTATACTGAATACACGGCCCCGACGTCCTCTAACCAACTATGTAAACTGAATAATAAACGGATAACCACAGCCGAGGCAGCGCGTGTTTGAAAACAGCCGACCGATCTTCATACTCTGACAAAATCACAGCGAAAGACTTAAACGAAATCGTCGTTTTGCGAGGTGCATATCTCCGCGAATACACAACGCACAGCCGGGACACTTATACCCAGTTGTAGTCCACGTCCCCCTCTACAAAACTATCGGAGTGGATCCTGGATGCGAGGTCCACAGCCGAGGCACGGTGTAGTCAAATTAGGTCGCAGGGACCATATTACGCGCGCCATATCTACCCGGAAATAGAACGCACAGCGGGGATTCTTATACTGAATACACGGCCCCGACGTCCTCTAACCAACTATGTAAGCTGAATAATAAACGGATAACCACAGCCGAGGCAGCGCGTGTTTGAAAACAGCCGACCGATCTTCATACTCTGACAAAATCACAGCGAAAGACTTAAACGAAATCGTCGTTTTGCGAGGTGCATATCTCCGCGAATACACAACGCACAGCCGGGACACTTATACCCAGTTGTAGTCCACGTCCCCCTCTACAAAACTATCGGAGTGGATCCTGGATGCGAGGTCCACAGCCGAGGCACGGTGTAGTCAAAGTAGGTCGCAGGGACCATATTACGCGCGCCATATCTACCCGGAAATAGAACGCACAGCGGGGATTCTTATACTGAATACACGGCCCCGACGTCCTCTAACCAACTATGTAAGCTGAATAATAAACGGATAACCACAGCCGAGGCAGCGCGTGTTTGAAAACAGCCGACCGATCTTCATACTCTGACAAAATCAAAGCGAAAGACTTAAACGAAATACCCGTTTTGCGAGGTCCATATCCCCGCGAATACACAACGCACAGCCGGGACACTTATATCTAACTGTAGTCCAAGTCCCCCTCTACAAATCTATCCGAGTGGATCATGGATGCGAGGTCCACAGCCGAGGCACGATGTAGTCAAAGTAGGTCGCAGGGGCCATATTGCGCGGTCCATATTTACCCGGAAATGGAACGCACAGCGGGGATTCTTATACCGAATCCACGGTCCCGACGTCCTCTAACTACCCATATAAGCAGAATAATAAACGGGTATCCACAGCCGAGGCAGCACGTATTTGAAAACCGCCGACCGATCTTCATACTCTGACAAAAAGCGCCGGGCGATCTTCATACTCTGACAAAATCACAGCCGTTTTTATATCGTTTTGCGAGATGGATATCTCCGCGAATACACAACGCACAGCCGGGATACTCATACCTAATTGTATAATACGTCTACCTCTACAAACCTATCCGAGTGGATCCTGGATGCGAGATCCAGAACCAGGATCCATATCGCGCGGGTAAACGGCGGGAGTAACGAGGACTCTCTTAAGGTAGGGGACGTTACTGGGCTGCGCTGCGAAAGACGAGCGCCAAAACTCTGTTTCCTTAAACGGAAGCGCCGTTTTGCGAGGTGGATATCTCCGCGAAAACACCACGCACAGCCGGGACACTTATACCCAATCGTAGACCACGTCCACCTCTACAAACCTATCCGAG
>NW_027466763.1:25000-27500 GCF_050575085.1 Anarhichas minor
TCGCGACGTCCTCTAACTACCCATATAAGCAGAATAATAAACGGGTATCCACAGCCGAGGCAGCACGTATTTGAAAACCGCCGACCGATCTTCATACTCTGACAAAATCACAGCGATAGCGCCAATACTCTGTTTCCTTAAACCAAATCGCCGTCTTGCGCGGTCCATATCCCCGCGAATACACAACGCACAGCCGGGACACCTATGCCGACGTGTAGCCACCGTCAACCTCTAAAGACATGTGGAGGGTGATCCACAATCGGACACTCACAGCCGAGGCACGACGCGGTCAAAGTAGGTCGCAGGGACCATATTACGCGCGCCATATCTACCCGGAAATAGAACGCACAGCGGGGATACTCATGCCCAGTTGTCAAGCTGGAAGTCCTCTAACCACCCATCTAGACACTCCTATAAGCGGATACACACAGCCGATACAGCGCGTATTTGAAAACCGCCGACCGATCTTCATACTCTGACAAAATCACAGCGAAAGACTTAAACGAAATACCCGTTTTGCGAGGTCCATATCCCCGCGAATACACAACGCACAGCCGGGACACTTATACCCGATCGTAGACCACATCCACCTCTACAAACCTATCCGAGTGGATCATGGATGCGACCTCCACAGCCGAGGCACGGTGTAGTCAAAGTAGGTCGCAGGGACCACATTACGCGCGCCATATCTACCCGGAAATAGAACGCACAGCGGGGATTCTTATACTGAATACACGGCCCCGACGTCCTCTAACCAACTATGTAAACTGAATAATAAACGGATAACCACAGCCGAGGCAGCGCGTGTTTGAAAACAGCCGACCGATCTTCATACTCTGACAAAATCACAGCGAAAGACTTAAACGAAATCGTCGTTTTGCGAGGTGCATATCTCCGCGAATACACAACGCACAGCCGGGACACTTATACCCAGTTGTAGTCCACGTCCCCCTCTACAAAACTATCGGAGTGGATCCTGGATGCGAGGTCCACAGCCGAGGCACGGTGTAGTCAAATTAGGTCGCAGGGACCATATTACGCGCGCCATATCTACCCGGAAATAGAACGCACAGCGGGGATTCTTATACTGAATACACGGCCCCGACGTCCTCTAACCAACTATGTAAGCTGAATAATAAACGGATAACCACAGCCGAGGCAGCGCGTGTTTGAAAACAGCCGACCGATCTTCATACTCTGACAAAATCACAGCGAAAGACTTAAACGAAATCGTCGTTTTGCGAGGTGCATATCTCCGCGAATACACAACGCACAGCCGGGACACTTATACCCAGTTGTAGTCCACGTCCCCCTCTACAAAACTATCGGAGTGGATCCTGGATGCGAGGTCCACAGCCGAGGCACGGTGTAGTCAAATTAGGTCGCAGGGACCATATTACGCGCGCCATATCTACCCGGAAATAGAACGCACAGCGGGGATTCTTATACTGAATACACGGCCCCGACGTCCTCTAACCAACTATGTAAGCTGAATAATAAACGGATAACCACAGCCGAGGCAGCGCGTGTTTGAAAACAGCCGACCGATCTTCATACTCTGACAAAATCACAGCGAAAGACTTAAACGAAATACCCGTTTTGCGAGGTCCATATCCCCGCGAATACACAACGCACAGCCGGGACACTTATATCTAACTGTAGTCCAAGTCCCCCTCTACAAATCTATCCGAGTGGATCATGGATGCGAGGTCCACAACCGAGGCACGATGTAGTCAAAGTAGGTCGCAGGGGCCATATTGCGCGGTCCATATTTACCCGGAAATGGAACGCACAGCGGGGATTCTTATACCGAATCCACGGTCCCGACGTCCTCTAACCACCCATATAAGCAGAATAATAAACGGATACCCACAGCCGAGGCAGCACGTATTTGAAAAGCGCCGGCCGATCTTCATACTCTGACAAAAAGCGCCGGGCGATCTTCATACTCTGACAAAATCACAGCCGTTTTTATATCGTTTTGCGAGATGGATATCTCCGCGAATACACAACGCACAGCCGGGATACTCATACCTAATTGTATAATACGTCTACCTCTACAAACCTATCCGAGTGGATCCTGGATGCGAGATCCAGAACCAGGATCCATATCGCGCGGGTAAACGGCGGGAGTAACGAGGACTCTCTTAAGGTAGGGGACGTTACTGGGCTGCGCTGCGAAAGACGAGCGCCAAAACTCTGTTTCCTTAAACGGAAGCGCCGTTTTGCGAGGTGGATATCTCCGCGAAAACACCACGCACAGCCGGGACACTTATACCCAATCGTAGACCACGTCCACCTCTACAAACCTATCCGAGTGGATCCTGGATCCGAGACCCACAGCCGAGGCACCACGCGGTCAAAGTAGGTCGCAGTTGCCGTTTTGCGCGCTCCATCTCTCCGCCAAAACACCACGCACAGC
The DNA here is from genome assembly GCF_050575085.1 of Anarhichas minor. Classification (NCBI taxonomy): domain Eukaryota; kingdom Metazoa; phylum Chordata; class Actinopteri; order Perciformes; family Anarhichadidae; genus Anarhichas; species Anarhichas minor. Next base: position 27,423 of record NW_027466763.1, read on the forward strand.
CGGGACACTTATACCCTATTGTAGACCCCGACCTCCTCTAACCACCCATACATGCAGAACAATAAACGGATACCCACA